>NC_056733.1:1535597541-1535897541 GCF_019279795.1 Protopterus annectens
TGGTTAGTTCTAGCATTTCTGAGGATGTTACAGACTTGATTATGTGAATAGATTTGTCAGTCTGGTCAGTTCTAGCATTTTTGGGGATGTTACAGACCTGATGATGTGAATAGATGTGCCAGTCTGGTCAGTTCTAGCATTTTTGGGGATGTTACAGACCTGATGATGTGAATAGATTTGTCAGTCTGGTCAGTTCTAGCATTTTTGGGGATGTTACAGACCTGATGATGTGAAAAGATGTGTCAGTCTGGTCAGTTCTAGCATTTTTGAGGATGTTACAGACTTGATGATGTGAATAGATTTGTCAGTCTGGTCAGTTCTAGCATTTTTGGGGATGTTACAGACCTGTTGATGTGAATAGATTTGTCAGTCTGGTCAGTTCTAGCATTTTTGAGGATGTTACAGACCTGATGATGTGAATAGATTTGTCAGTCTGGTCAGTTCTAGCATTTTTGGGGATGTTACAGACCTGATGTTGTGAATAGATGTGTCATTCTGGTCAGTTCCAGCATTTTTGAGGATGTTACAGACTTGATGATGTATTAAGTGAGTTCAATTTAGATTGGACCTCATGCCCCTCTACTATTCCGACTAACTTTGTAAATCTATTTGGCTTCTCCCAATTAATCACCATCCCCATGCGAGTTGACAAGCAAAATAACAAACATTCTATACTAGACTGGATTGTTTCTAACCACCCTGATCTCTGTACCCAAGCCAGTTGCTCCCAGATGTACTTAGTGACCACTTTCCCACCTACCTAATCAGGCAAACAACTAACGCAATCAAAAGTGCAATTTATAAACAAATTCATACAAAAAAACATTTATGCCAATATCTTTAATTCCCTCCTTAAAAACACAACTGGACCCCCTTATGGCACCTTCCCCTAGATGAAGCCATTGTACACTTTAATAACTAATTTATTGGCATCCTAAACTTACTAGCCCCTATCAGAATTACCTGTTGTAAAAGCACTCCTACTACTTGGTTAATCAAAGAAACTAGTAACATCACGAAACAAAGAGATAAAGCACGGCTAAGCTACAAATCCACTAAAACCCTGCCCTCCTTGCAGTACTATCACCAACTAAGAAATCTTGCCAAAAATAAAATCCACAATGACAAGAAATCATACTACACTCTAATCCAACACAAACATAAAAATAACCCAAAGAAATTCTGGCAGGCCATCAAACTACTACTGTCCCCCAGCCAAACCTCCACCCCCTCCCCTTCAATAACAAATAGCAGCACATCAATACAAGTTGAATTTAACACACATTTCATCAACTCCATCCATACCTTACTGAATAACAGCAACCACGCCCCTCTAACTATATCCACTCCTCTTGATCCCCACTCCCCCACCTTCTAATTCACACCCATCCAGACTAATGACATAAAAAAGTTCCTTCTTAAACTCAAACCAAATGAATTTCTTAAACTCTAAGCCGATTCCATTTTCTACCCAATATCTATAATTATCAAGCGATCTGTCACTGAGCAATATGTACCAATACTATGGAAAGTCTCTCATATCATTCCCCTACACAAAGTAGGACCTTCCACGGATATAACCAACTACAGATCAATTGCTATACCTCCAAAATATTGGAGAAGTGTATTCACTCCCAACTTCTATCCTACCTACTCAAAAACAACCTACTCCCCAAAGCACAGCATGGCTTTAGACCAAAACACAGTACTACCACAGCTCTCTTAATCTTCACAGATACTGTCAACAGCCCCAAAAACAACAATAACCTTGTTTCTTCTATATTCTTAGACATGTCTAAAGCCTTTGACACTGTTTCACACCAAATACTACTACTACAAGTACTTACCTCTAACATATGTCTTCCTCAGTACTTACTTGGTTCCACAGCTCCCTGTCTAATTGGCAGGAAGCTGTTAAGTGGGCTAATAACTTATCTCCTCCTCTACTTATTACTATTGGTGCCCCACAAGGCTCAATACTTGGCCCTTTACTCTTTTCCATCTTTACAATTAAACTGAACTCCGCTACCCCTCATGCTATCATAGTACAATATGCTGATGACTCTACAGTCATCTGTACAGCCCCCTCCTATCTAGAACTACAATTCAAAACACAGCAGGCCCTCTCAGATATAAAACTATATCTGAAGAAAAAACAACTCATACTAAACAACAACAAAACAAAGCTTATGATATTCACACATAATAAATCCACTGATCTCTCTTCCCCACTATATATCCTCTCCTCCAATGGCACCAAAATATAACCAACAGATAACACTAAACTTCTAGGAGTCACAATAGATAGCTCATTAAGATATGACAAACACATTGCCTTAACAGTCAAGAAAATACATACAAAACCTGGCTGCCTATATAGATCCAGATCATTCCTCACCCCTCACTCCAAACTGGCCTTAGTCAAAACTCACCATCTGTCCACAATTCTTTACATCGCCCCCATTTTCACTAACCTTGGAAAATCAGACCTTTCCAAACTAGAGACTTGCTACCACAAAATTGCTTGTTTTGCTGCTAACCTCCCTCATAGAGTCTACCACTGCACTGCCCTTAGAAGTCTTCATTGGCTAGAGCTGCCACATTTTCTAACACTTAATCAACTGACAATGGCTCATAACATCATTTTCCATCCAGATGCCTGTCCATCACTAATAAGTCTTGTCCAACCCTACCATGTATCATGTACCCTCAGCACATCCAACAAACTACTTCTACAAACACACAAATCTTGTAACTCATTTGGTGACTATTTGCCAATCACATTGCAAAAACCTGGAACACAGTCCCACAAAACATACTCACTACCCCCACCAACTTCATGTTTAAACAACTACTTAGACAACACCTCCTTAATATGTGGCTCTGCACCTGTATCACACCTAGGTAATCTCATTTTTCTCACGTCACTTCCCACTATACTATCAGGTTGCCATAGACTAAAATATTTTACCTAGTGTCATCTTATATGTGTATATAACTGATAATAATGTTTAGCGTATATTATTGTTTTTATTATCTAATTTTGCTGTTTCTTTTTTATTATGAGTTTAAATGTTTATATCTACCTTGTAAATATTTTATATCTAGCTTGTATTATATATGTACTATGTATGTAACTATCTTTGGAGCTTGTCTACCTGGGCATCCTCTGAAAATGGGCTACTAGCCCAGTAGGACTATCCTGGTAAGCAAATATAAAATAAATGAATAAATAAAGATTTGTCAATCTGGTCAGTTATAGCATTCTCAATCTCCCTCATATTATTTCTTCCAAAAGTTTATCTCCACCTCCTACTGTGGTGAGTTTATCAACTAGCTATTCAGTTCTTGAATGAATAGTTGCCAGTAACCCATTTAGGTACTTGAATACCCAAGTTTTACCTAACTGCATACATGATCACTGACCTTTTGTATAGATTGCTTATTTACCAGCATCAGGTCTCTTGAAAACATACTTGTTCAGCATTGCCTTTTGAGTACACAGTCTTCTAGGAGTTTTCACTGATGGACTGATCTTTTGTTATACTGTGTAATAGTGTTAATGTTAACATTTCATATTTTAAGTGTTAATCTGCTTAACATTTTCTATAAGTTTTTTTCATATCATTGTGGATATCAAAACCCCTGCCTCCCTAAGAATTTATACTGCATCAAAAAATTCAGGGAAAAAGACTCAGATGCTGTAGAAGACTGAATATATGCAAAATTATTCTCCTATTTTTATGAAATCTAGTGCATTCACAGAGGTACATTTAAGGCAGCTAAAGCCAACTACATTAGCAATATATAAAAATATAATGCACAGACAATCAAGGAAGCTTTTGTGTGAGATGAAAAGTCTGACAGGCGATGAGATAAAAGCTCCTACTGCCTGTTTCTCTTCTATGTAACTTTTCCTCAGATCACTAACACACTGCCAATATCCTCTTCAGGTGCTGCTTGGATGACCTGTACCAAGAATCAACACCTGCTTTTGGAACATCTGTTTCCAAACAATGAGAGATTATAATAAAGTATATACACCCATATTGTTTTCTGTATGGTATGCTTATGCACTCTAGAGTGGACTGTTGGAAGCTAATTCCAATGATTTACAGTCTACTTCCTCCTTTTAAAAATGGGATCCCAGTATTGCAAATACATTTTATCTAACAGGATTTTGCTTTGCTACCAGTCCCAAAGACATCAGGGAAGTGCTTTTTATTTAATCCTTTTTCATAATGTGCATTGTTTAACTAATATAATTTACTGTGAGAGAGTTTTGTTCATTTGGTTCACTTTTTGACTTTGTTTCTTCCAAGAGTAGGAAATGCTGATGTTCTGGGTACTCTTGACTGTTCCAGGCTTTATTTACAGTTTTAAACTAACAAACTGCCAAAGAGTCCAAAAAATAACAAGAAATTCCAACGAAGTAAACTCCTTAGGTGCACAATGAAGTTCCAGACAGTAGGACCATTCATCAATTCCTTTTATTTAACACACGAAGCATGAAAAATAACTACTGTACACGAAACACATAGACAAAACACATAAACACTAAACCATACGTTTTTGTTTGTTACACTTCCTCAGACGTGGGTTTTAAACAAGAATTTAATCCCTTTTATACTAAAAAGAGCGGCAATAAACTAATAATGGATTTAATTAATGCTTAAAGAGATCATTGTACCAAAACTGATAATATGACAATGCATTGTGAAAATGAATGAACCATGACCAAAAAGGAATAAAAACATTACTAAATACTTCTAAAACAAACTTGTTAGGTGTAAAAGTGTTAAAATGTTAATAAGACCAAAGAATTAATTATTAAAAATATTACTTGTAAACATTTCATTTTAAAATTGAAACGTCCACTCGTTCAAATGTATGTGGTGTCATCTAGCAACCATTCAAATTCATTACATCTAATTAAAACAGTCCTATAAAAAATGTATACCTAGAACTTTTTTTGAGAATAAAAAACAACACATCAGTTGAACTGATAAAGGTTAAATAAAGTTTTTTTTTTTGACTTCCTAAAAAGTCCATAAATAGAATAAAACCTTACAATAAAATATTTCATTCAAGTATTAATATAACTTGGTCAAATGTTATAAAAATAAAAATAAAGCACTTCACTCAATGTCAATAAGGTAAAAAAATATAGAAGCAAGGGCAAAAGGTGAGGTACATAGTTAGAAAACATAATTAGCTCTTACAATCAAACAATGTATAAAATAATGTATAAAAAGTTGTATAAAAAGTTATATAAAAATTGGGTACTTACGTGCAACCACATTTACTTTCCGTGACCTGCACAGTGCTACACTGCATTGCAATTCCCACATGCCTAAGCACAACCTCAGCAAAGGCAAGTTAGTCAGGGACATACCATCTAACTGTTCATGGCCAGTACTCCTCGAAAACACAATCGCCTCTAACAAGTACTATGTAATGGGACATTGATCCATCCCTCACTGACTGCTCCCTTTCTCGCTAGCGGAACTCCTGTGCCTGTGGTGTTAGACATTATCCCACTTCGCACAGACAGTTCTGCTAATCTGAATCAGCCACAGTACTGGCAACATATGCTATAACTGCTGAGTGATTCACACACATAACCCCCAAAATTGACAATCATTGATGACACAGTGCACACCTAAAGGTGTTTGAAAGGAGCCAGCTGTCTTGTGGGGGACATATTGACTTTCATGATTTCTAACATTAACGACGACTGCAAAGCACCACTCCTATGTATAGGTCAGGAGCAGACGCTCCCCAGAAAGAGGAATTTTCATGTTATTCTCTTCATATGTCAAAACCACTCAGACACAATAGTGGTGAAGTTTACACTCCCCTTCTTAGGTTACCAGACATCGTTTTGCACCAACATGACGAATTCTTTGACGTCCAAAATGTGGTTGTGATAATACGTAAGTACCAAAACTTGTACATGTTGTTTCATATGAATAATAATAATTATTGTTCATAAAAAGAGAATGGAATAGAAAGAATTTAAAGTACAAAGTTAAATGTGGGTCTTATAACTTAGCTGCTCTCAGTTTTAAAAGTGGGGCTATTGATATGGGGTCATTTAGCCCTGGATGTCTATTGGCTTGTAAAGTGACCTGCCACCAAAGCTCCCTATACTCTATCCTTTCTTCCCATAGGCCTCCCCTCTCATTATTCTTTACTTTTTCTATCACAAAAATGAAAAAGCATGCATTTTCACAAATTTGGGTATGCCTATATAGAGCATTGGTTTCTGGTTTACTTTGTATGTCATATATATGTTCATAAATTCTTCTTTTAAGCTTACATTCAATTTTTCCAACGTAAAAAGCAAGACAAGATCTACACTTAGCTAGGTACACTAAGCCAAAGTCATCACAGTTGTAATATTCCTTCCCTACTAGTGTTATCTTCCTACTTTCCAAGTTTATACATTCCTTGTTAATGTAAGCACACTGAGAGCAGTGCCCAAATTTATAAGTTCCATTTTTTCTTTTGTTGCTAGGGCTGTTTAGGGTGTAACGTTCTAACAAATTCTTCAAGTTGTAGGAATTTGTATATACCACCCTTAGCTTTTCCCTACTAATTTTATCTAGATCAGTAATAGAAGTAAACCTATTCCATTCTTCTTCTAGAATATTTCTTACCATAGTTGAAGTTGCATTGAATTCCAACACCAATGCCCTGTTGAAATTTTTTCCTGCTTATTTTTTCCTATTGTTTCCTCATCCTTACCCAAAATCGGATTAAATTTCCCTGCTCTACCTAGTGAAACTTCTTTTTCTATATGTTCCAAAAGACTAGCTGGGTATTTTTTTACCATGAATATTTGATTAAGAGTTTTAATTTCTTCTATAAAATCTTGCTCATTAGAGGTCATTCTTGAAGATCTTATATACTGACCTCTGACTAAATTCCACTTTTGGTGTGCTGGGTGCGCACTGGTGTAGTGTAAGTATGAATTTGAATAGGTTGCCTTTCTATATACTCTGGAACAAAATTTACCTTCTTTTTTGTAAATTTCTATATCCAGGTATAATAACTTCTCCTTGTCCATTTTATGGGTGAACCTCAAAAAATCTGTACTACTATTCAGGAAACCTATAAATTCAATTATTTCTTCACTGGATGCAGTCCAAAAAATACAAATATCATCCAGGAATCTTTTATATAAAAGCCACTTATGGCTAAATATTGAATTTAAAATAAACTTCTCCTCCCACTTTGCTAAAACAAGATTTGCATATGTTGGAGCACATGCCGCACCCATTGCCACACCTTTGGTCTGATGAAAATATTCCCCTTTGAAATATAAAAAGTTGCATTTTAAAACTAGGTCTATTAAATGTAAAATTACCGTACATTCATCATGAGTCAAACTATTGTCTTCAAACATGACTTCTTCCAAAAGTACCAGCCCTTCCTCATGTGGTATTACTGAAAACAAATCTACAACATCCACTGTTAGGAAAGTCAATTCCTTCCTATACATGTCTTGCTTAACACAGCTTAAAAAATCCCATGAATCTCTAAGGATGTTGCTTCTTTTTAACCATAACATTTTAGCTTACTGTCTACAAACTTGGCGAGGGGTAAAGTTTTTGATCCCTCCGCTGAGACTATTGGTCTCAGTGGGGGGGTCTATTCCATTTTTGTGCATTTTAGGTATACCAAAGATGGATGGTATCCTTGGTTATTCCACTTTTAAGAATGCATACATCTTGCTATCTATTAAATTTTCAACTAGTAGGTCTTCTAACACCATGTCCACTCTACGATAAGCTATATTGATCTCTTTCTTAAAGATAATAGAGTACCTGAAGGTGTCTCTTAAAATCTCATTAATTTTGCCTTCAAATATAAGTGAATCCATCAACACCATCCCCCCACCTTTATCTGGTTTCATTGCTCTAATTTCTGGATTGTTCCTTAATTCCTTCAGAATTAAACTTTCCTTTTCATCTAAATTGGCTTTATACCCAACTTTTGTAAATTTCTTCCTAATTTCGGTTTCAACCAAATTTTCAAAATTTTTGAGTTGTGGGTGCAGTGGGGGGGTTAAATGTACACGTTTTTACTAAATTAGCAGGTCCCATGGTGCTCTCCTGGTTGAAAAAAAACTGTAAATTAATTTTCCTAAGAAAAGTTTTTATGTCTATTAAAGTTTTAGCAAGGTCCCCTTTTCTAAGCGGTATAAACTTAATACCTCTGGAAAGTAAAGTGAAATGTGCATCTTGTAATTCTGTAAAAGTAAAATTATAAATAGTAAAGTCTCCTTTGGTAAACCTATGTGGGTTGTTTTTGTCAAACATAATGTTTTCTACAACCAAGTTGGGGGGGTGGGTACTTGTTGTGATTAGTACCTCCCCTCCCCCTTCTTCCTCCCCTCCAAAAATTTGAAGTCTGTTGATTCTCATAATATTGATTTTTATTCCTTAGTCTTTCTGACCTCCTTAGTGGTGGGTATTCGTTAATGTCATCAAAATCATTAATATTATCACCTACACCTGGGGGGTCATTGTATACATCCTGCCCCTTAAATTCTTCAATATCCCTTTCCCAAAATCTATACCTAGCTTTGGGTTTGGGATAATTGGTGTTGTTTTTGTACTCAATTAAATCTCTTTCTAGTTTCTTCATTTTCCTTCAAATAAGTTCATTACATTGTTCGTCAACTACTCCCTTAATACTGTAATATTTTTCCTTCTTTCTGGCACACCAAACATCAGATAATTTTTAATACAGTCATTTATACCGTCTATTTCTTTAAGTAAATCATGTTTAACTCTTTCATTCTCATCTATCATACATTTTAAAACTTCTAACCCACATCTGTTGAAAATATTTATCAATTCTTTATGAAAAATACTGTCAGGAAAAACATTGTTGGGATACTTGCATATTTGCAGACCTTTCTGGTACAATGTTTTCTGCAATACATTCCTTTAAGTATCCATTTTCTACCTCTAAACTTTTAAATTTAAGCAATAGTCTCTCAAGTTTGTCCAACATATTTCTGTATATAGCATTCACTGGCTTCTGTTTAAACTTTTTGTCTTTGAAATTAGAAGAATAACTAACCTGTAGCAAGTCTTTAAAGTTTGAACCACTGGTATCGTTTTTAGAACTTGCTGATCTCCCTGCTTGTCCACCTCGTACTTTGGGACTGGAATGGTTAACAGCTTCCCCATTATCAACCTCGTCCCTGAAAACTGCAGGCGTTTGCAAAAATTCTGATGAACGGTTTGTTAACTGTTGACTACTTTGCACTGCATTGAGTTCCTTTCCGCTGTTAAAACAGCTTTTTGCTTCATGAACATATTGCTCTTCCTGTTTTTTCCCCTCGTTGATCTTCTTAGCCAAATTGATCAAGGATAGGCTTACAGGGGTAAGAATGTCTATCAATTGTGTTAATTGGCCAATCAGTTTTCTTGTGTGGCCCATTTCCTCTCAATAGCTCCTCCCTTCACTGCCCAAACTCATGTCACCTTCCATGGCAGAAAATGAACACTTTTAAACCAACAAACTGCCAAAGAGTCCAAAAAATAACAAGAAATTCCAATGAAGTAAACTCCTTAGGTGCACAATGAAGTTCCAGACAGTAGGACCATTCATCAATTCCTTTTATTTAACACATGAAGCATGAAAAATAACTACTGTACATGAAACACATAGACAAAGCACCTAAACGCTAAACCATACATTTTCAAGTTTCAATGTTTACAAGTAATATTTTTAATAATTCATTCTATGGTCTTATTAACAATTTTAACACTTTTACACCAAACAAGTTTGTTTTAGAAGTATTTAGCAATGTTTTTATTCCTTTTTCATCATGGCTGATTCATTTTCACAGTGTATTGTTATATTATCAGTTTTGGTACAATGATCTCTTTAAGAATTAATAAAAATACATTATTAGTTTATTGCCGCTCTTTTTAGTATAAAAGGGATTCAATTCTTGTTTAAAACCCACATCTGAGGAAGTGTAACAAACAAAAATGTATGGTTTAGCGTTTATGTGCTTTGTCTATGTGTTTCGTATACAGTAGTTATTTTTCATGCTTCGTGTGTTAAATAAAAGGAATTGATGAATGGTCCTACTGTCTGGAACTTCATTGTGCACCTAAGGAGTTTACTTCGTTGGAATCTTTCTTTATTTACAGTTGCTTTTCTGATTAGCTGTGACTTTCATGTGTAGCTTTTAAAACAGGCTTTGTAGCAAGAGCTGCTGCTGTGTTTAGTTGGGTTGTTCTCCGCTGCATTACCTTATTACACTCTGCTACTGGACTGATCATTTCTCAGCAGATTTGGCCTTGATGAACTATATGTGTGGTGTGGCACACTGTACTATAAAGATGTAATCCATTTGCTTTAAAGTGTCTTATCTCAGGCACGAGTTGACCATTCCTAGTCACTATTTCAGGGAGATACAATTTAGTTACAGTTCCCACTGCTACATCAATCTTTAAGTTATTTACAGAAAGGAATCGGTCTTCTTTCTTTCACAGACAGTTGTATAGTTCCTTCCCTCATTCCAGACCAGAGTTAATTTTCTCAACTCAGGGAGATAAACAGTCAAGAATTATTTTATTTTCTTGTACAAGAGTCAAGCTTTTGTCTGTAAACTGTTTTACTAGGTTATAGGTTAAATTTATTTAAACAGTATTACTAAAGGCAAGTATGCCTTTTCACTGGTTTTCTCACGATTTGGGAGATTCCTTATTAAACTACAAATTTTAGCTCCAGATGTGATGATAAGCATAGACATTTTCAGTCTTCTTTCTCAGACTCATTGGTGACAAAAAAGTCTGTTTCTGTATTTCTTAATGTTCCTCAAAAAATGTAATTTCACAGTAAATGTAGTCAAAGGACCAAATTTCCATTTTCTCTTTCCTTTTCCTTCAAGTTTGAAGCAAACGTTGTAAAACTGTAAATTTTGTAATCCACATTGTCAGAAACAAAATAATACATGATTCCAAAATGGTGGTCGACTAGTGAACAGCCTATGCACAGAGCTCCTCAACTACTTTTTCTAAGATACTACACACTTCGAAAAGAGCTACTTTACCTTCATTTCTTCGGTAATTGCATCACCTTCGCAGTGGGAAATAACTCATAATAGACTTTCATCATCTCGGGCTCTTCCACAGTGTTATTTCCACAAGTAACTCAGGGAGGCCTGCTCCTACTTGAAACACCTCTAACTCCACATGGCTAAACAGACAAAAACAACAAATGACTCTTTTACAATGGAAACTCAAACAATTAAAGCCAAAGCCTCAGCAATTTTTTCACCTGAAAAAGAAGTCCTTTCAAAAAGGCAGAGAACAAATAAACAAAATGCGGAGCCTATCAAAAGTGATACAATTAGTAAAGAAGACTCTAGCTTCCACATGGATGAGTTGAAGTAGGCCCTCCAGCCCATACAATCTGCCATACAAAGCTTCTCGGAACAACTTTCAACTATAGGTAAATCCATCAATCAAATTGTGGACAGAGTAGACACACTTGAGCAAAAAGTACAATCCAATGAATTCCAACTACAATCCGTATCAGATGATCTGCGTGCCAAAACAGCCTCTTTATTAGACCTACAGGCAAAACTTACAGATCTAGAAGCTAGAAGCAGACGTAATAATATATTAATAAGAGGTCTCCCAGAGAGCTATGACAGTCAAGGCTTACTTGCTATAACAAAACAAATATTTGAATCACTACTTCACCCAGAAGGGGAAAAAAATATCACAATTGAGAGAGCCCACCGTGCGCTTTATAAAAGACAAGATGCCTTAGCTCCTCGTCAAATATATACAAGACTACTGAATTTCCAGACAGCTCAACAGATTTTATATGCAGCAAAAAATAAAAATTTCATGTGGAATAATCACAAATTAACTTTTACACAAGATTTACCCATCTCCATCAAGGAAAACAGACAGAAACTAGCTCCGTTTTGTTCAGACCTAATTAAAAGAAACATCAGATTTCAAATGCGTTACCCAAACACTTTGACCTTTTCCCAAAATGAAACCAAATATACTGTAACCTCCCAAAATGAAGCAAAAGAGATCTTCCTTAAAATATTTAACAAGATTCCAGACCTTGGATAAATTCACAATCTTCCAGCACAAGCGTTTCAGCAGTTTTACACCTCAAATGCTTAATTCACTCACCGGAGGCTTCAGGGACATTGCCGCTCTCTAATTCAGCATCAACATTGTCTTTCTAACAGATTTGTGACTGTTTAAAACAGTAAAACATCCTTCCTTCTGTTCAAAGGCAGATCCACGTGTCAAGCAAGGAACGCATCTTCGTCGCGAGGTTTCCAGAGGGACTCCTTTTACTGGGACGCTTGAAGTGTACGTTCGCTAGGTCTGTTCTCCTTCAATCGCGCTTATAGCGCTGAACATAATAAAAAGGTCCTGATTACTGTATTCGGATCCCCTGTACATACTACAGGTTTACAAACGTTGTTTTACTGTTGGGACACTCCAGTTACGTGAAATGAGGACCATGATGGTCTGTCTAAACTCCTCGACTCTATGTTGCAAAAAGCACATAAATTAAAGGCATAAACACCTTCACTAACATGTACACAACTCACATAGAAACATAAGAGATGACAGGAAGAGCTTTTTAGTTCTGACTGTAATTAACTAAACAAACCCATATCCTTAGCAAATCTTGTGCATTTGTAAAAATCAGCATATAGATACACTTACAATGTCTTTCTGCTTTATTGAACTGGCTGCAGTTTACAGCTAGAGAAGTTTCCTTACAGAGTTGGGAATTTAAGAAAGAAATAAGGCTCTGTGTGTCAATTGCTAATGGAGGCAGGGTGGCCATGGAGTCTGACATAATGCTGTAAAACAAATGTAATGATTTAATTTAACTTAACTGGCAGTTAAAAGTTATGTAGGGGTTTTAAAGACCACCTATACCCAAATCAGTAGTGCTTAAATCTGGTAAATGGTAAACACAGAGAAAGGGAGGATCTCAACAACACAACAAGACTCTTAGTTTTAATTAGCTCTGCCATTATCAGAGTCTGCTCATTGGAAATACCTTCTTGCCCAAACAACACCACAACTACTTATTCTGTTTAGTTTTTCAACCATTTACAACTTTTGTTATACTGCCAGACTCACTAGTATCAGGCTCTTGTTTACGACGAACTTAATAATGCTTTAGGGTTATACCATCTCTACAATCTACCTGTTGTGTGCGAAATCCCATAAGAAATGCTACTACTTGTAATAAGTCTGTTATATATGGTATTCATAGATTTACATTTCTCACATACATTAAGCTTAAGCGTTTAGGCTTACAAGCGTATGTTTATTTACACAAGGTCATACTTACATGACATACTAGTAGGTGTAGCATTTACATACGGATGCTGTATGTGCACTGTAGTAGGGATCTAGTTTGATCACCCTTTGGATGAGAATGTTTATGTATATATGTATAGAACTGTTAGGGTTTTCTTTTGTTAGTTTTTATACTTCTTCGCCTAAGGGGTTCAGGTGGGTAGGCACCGGGGCATGTCAGAAGGAGTATTTTGCTACTTCCTCCTCTACATCCAAACTGTTTACTGACACAGATATGATACGGTTCTCCATTTCCCTCTCAGCCTATTGCAAACACAAGGCAGTCTCTCTCCAACTCACATTATTTTACCCATATATTACATTAAGTCTCCAAATATATAATGTTTCCTTATATCCTGTTAGTTTTTAACTTACATGAGCTGGGCCGTTGACTCTTGGAATATCAAAGGCTTACAAAATACCGCTAAAAGAAAACTGTTTCTCCACCTGATTTTTAAATCCCAGGCTAATATTAGCTTTCTCCAGGAAACACACCTATCTGAAAATGAATGGGAGAATATAAAAAATAGAAAATGGATCAGGTCCATAATAAGTGCTGGTGATAGCACAAACTCGAAGGGGGTGGCCATTATAATTAAGAAACAATTCCAGGAAGCTATCAATGAATATAAATCCGATACAAACGGCAGATGGTGTTATTTCACCTCTACACTCCCAGATTCCTCCAAACCAATTATGTTCTTGAACCTATATGGTCCTTGCTCTCAACAACAAACTTTTATCTTAGAAATCTATAACATACTAAACTCATTTCCAAATTACTTATTCATAGTAGGAGGGGACTGGAACGTGGTAATAGACCCTAGTCTAGATCGCACCAGCAAATCTTCCTCTTATAACTTCCAAGCTTCTATAGCCTTAGAGGAACTTATCTCAGATTTTAATCTTGTAGACACTATCACTTTTAGTAATATTTCGACCAAAGAAAATTTATATACCTTCTATTCTAACTGTCACAAATCTTGGTCACGTCTAGACTTCATTCTGATTTCGGACCCCCTATCTAAATTTAAAAATACTTTTAATATTGAACCCAGATCTCTCTCCGATCATGCAAAAATCTCTCTTAAAATTAGATTCAACACGCCTGATTTTACTTTTGCTAACTGGACCCTTAACAATAACCTACTAAATAATAAAGATATATTAAATAAAATTAATAACATGTTGTTGGTTCTCGACATTAATCTTACAAAATCCCTAATCCTCCAGACATTCAATGGGCGGCCTGTAAAGCTGAAATGAGAGGTTTTTGATTAGCAAAGCTTCCTTTCTTAAAAACTCAACACTAAAAAGAAAATACTCTATCCTTTAAACTCTCATCTTTAGAAAAAAGTCAAAGATTATCTCCAGACCCAAAAACTGAAGTACTGATCAACTCCACGCGCAAAGAATTACTAGAACTTCACTCACAGAATTATTCCCTACAGGAACAAAAATGTATAGCAACATATTCTGAATGGGCCCAAACCCCCTCAAGAACTTTGGCAAGAATATTAAAAAATAATAACGGTGCTCCCAGAATATCCACCCTTCACTATCAAGGAAAAATCTACAATTCAGATTCTGAAATAATACATTTATTCTTTGAATTATTTTCAGATATCTATAGTAGCAATAAACAAGATACTCTCAAACCCCAGATGGAGTCTTTTCTTAATTCCATTAATTTCCCCTCTCTTGAACCAAATCAAGTCTCTCTCTTATCTGCCCCATTTACCATCCAAGAAGTCCAAGACATCATAAACAACCTTAAAAGAGGCAAATCTCCGGGCCCTGATGGCTTCACTACTAACTTTTACAAAGCCTTTTGCCCAAAAATATCCTCCATCCTATTGAAAGTCTTTAACTGTATCATTAAGGAGGGTATTACTGACTTACATTGGAACAACTCAAAACCATCTTACTATTAAAAATAAACAAGACAAAGCAGACCCACACAATTACAGACCAATCTCGTTAATAAATGTTGACATTAAGATTCTTGCTGCTATTTTAGCTAATAGATTACAAAAGATACTCCCGTCTTTAATTTCCCCTGACCAAGCTGGTTTTATGAGCAATAGACACACATGGGATAATACCCTAACCTTGGATTCCCTAATACAATTTACCAAAAAAGACAAAAATCCAATATATGCCCTAACTTTGGATGCCTCTAAAGCTTTTGACAGAGTCAACTGGGACTTTTTGTTTGCTACTTTGTTCCATTTCAATATACCTAAATCCTTCTTGGATATAATCAGAACACTTTATACAAAGTCTTACACATACCTTTACATAAACAAACAGAGATCCAAGCCAATATTGATTACTAATGGAACAAGGCAGGGTTGCCCACTCTCACCCTTTCTCTTTAACATTTTTATTGAGCCCTTCTTCTTATATATCGCGCAGAATACGCACCACAACATCCCCAAAATCCTAAACACACATGTCGCACTATCAGCTTTTGCAGATGATTTAAATCTATACTTCCAGTTTCCCAACTCAGACCTACCCAAAATCTTTGATGCCATTAAGTACTTCTCTACCGCATCAGATTACCTAATTAACAATAAAAAATCACATATTTTCCCAATCAATCCCAACTCCCACAAATCTTTCTATTTCCCCGAGTCCTCTTTACAAATAACATATAACCTTAAATATCTAGGTATCCATTTTGAACATAACCAAGCTTCCATGCTCCAAAATAATCTACTAAAAACATGGTCCACCATCCAGCAAGATCTACAAAGATGGAAACTTATGAATCTAGCCTTCTTGTCCAAAGTAGCAATAGTGAAAATGAATGTCTTACCCAGACTCTTATATCAATTCAATGCTTCGGATATAGTAGTCTTTAATAACTTCTTTTCCAAAATTGAAAAAGACCTAGCTGGGTTCATCTGGTTCCCGAAGTCAGTCAGGATCTCTTACTCTAAATTAACTTATCCTAAGGAGAAAGGGGGGTTAGGCCTTCCAAACTTTCAACTGTACTACAAGATTATCTGCTCAAACAGAGTCTGGTCTATTTCAAACTTTAGCAGCAAAAACCATACCCACTCTCCATCATGGTTAAAAATCTGGCATCACCATATTATTTCTAACAAAATTAATCCTCAGGCTATTCCCTTCCTATCCACTCTTTCTATAAACAATTGTAATTTAGCACATTCTCTGAAACATAAAATTAGGCCTTTCCAAAACTTATTAAAGACATCAAACTGGAAAATATTCTACCCTGCTCCAACCACTCCATCAAAATCCAAACATCAAAATCAACAATGTAATGTTGGACCTTACTAAATTTCCTCTCATCAAGGATCTCAATGTATGGGACATCCTCAAACATAGGTCAAAACCTCTTCCTGAGCTACGGTTAATTCTTGGAACCAATAACAAATACACAGTTATTCTTCGACAACTAAGAGAAATTATACTTGCACAACATTTCAATCTTCCTCCCAACCCTCAGGAAATTAACAAATTAATTGAAGCTATATCTGTAATATCGAGCACTAAAAAAACAATTTCATCCTCTTACAAACTATTGAATACTGTGCTATACAACTCAAACTGTCTCTTTTCCAACTATTGGAATACTGTTGGTTCTCCTATTACAGAGGACCAAAAACTCTCAGCTATAAAATCTACTTTAGAACTCTCCCTTTTTAAAAAACTCTTATACACCCAACTGATGCTAAACAATAATTCCTACTACACTCCTGTAATAATCAATAAATTTAACCCCAACTCATCCTCCTCGTGTACCTGTTGCCCCCATCCGAGAGCGGATCTACTACACATTATGTGGTATTGCAACCACTCTTACAAACTCTGGTGCTCTCTAAAAGTTCGTTTACAAAAAATGGGTTACTACACCTCAACCCTTTCGTGGGAAACAGCCATTCTCCATATTCCTACCTCCAAATTATCTAAAGTACAACTCCACATTTTAATTATCCTCTGTTCACTTATTAAACTATACATCACTAAAAATTGGTTAGATCGCACCAAACTTAGTTGGAATGGTTTCAAAGAGATGGCTTTCAAACACATCTCAGCTCATAAATTCATTATAAAAGGCCCCAAAAAGAGAGCTTATTTTGGTAAACTATGGAAGAAACTTATAGATGTGATCCATACTGAATAACTTCCCATTCATACCTTGAGTATAACAGTTATCCCTATTCCTGTTAATTTACCGGAGAACCACTGCCAACCCAATTAATATTATATTTTTGCAATACCACTGCGGAGGAAACGTAGCACTGTTGGTTGTAAATATTGTATATAATTGTTTTTGGTTAAATTGATTACAATGCTCTCATTGTGCTGTTCCTATCCTTCTCATATGTATCATTGCTAAACTATGTGGTTACTCACAATATTCTGTAATTATTCATCGTTGCATTTTAATGTGCAAACTGTAATGTATTTCCTCTCTCAGTATGCATTGTTTCATACTTTGAAAAATAAAAGAATTATTTGAAAAAAAAAAAAGAAACAAAATAATACATGTAGTTGAAAATCCAAAGACTTGGTTAAAAGCTTTGATAAGAAATCTAAACTCCACAGCATGCATCAACAGCAATATCTATAACTTTGTTCAAGTAATGATTTCATTAAACGTAAAACAGCACAGGTTCAGAATGGTCTGTGTACATTCTACAAAATAAATACTGCATCATTAATCTTTTATTATCTATGCACTGCACCATCTAATGGTATAATGCATGAGTACAAAAGATACTACAGAACGTTAGCATGATATATTGTTTCGCCCCACAGTGAACCATGTGTTGCCATCAGGGCTTGTCCTCATTCACCAGATCTACCAGGTACTCCTTCCTCCCTTGGACTTCCCCTAACCCATACATCAGGGTGGTCAGGAGACAGGGGCTCCTGGCACAGTGTCATATTGCTGCTGCTGAGGAGTACTTTTGCTGTTAAGCCCTACCTTCCCTTTTCCCATTCACATGCCTATTAATATCCAGGGAGAGATGTTGAAGGAAGATGTTCTGACATGTTGTCCTGCCTGTGCAGTGACTCAGCCAACATCCCCCTCCCTGTTTAGAACAATGCTCCCAGTCATGCATCCCCAGATTCCACCAAGTATTGAACATAAGTTGCATCCAAGCTCATGCACCCTTCTTCCATAAAGGACACCCCGATCCATCCCATGCTTTGATTGCTTGGTCTATAATCAGGGCTTTATTACTATATCCCATGGTGCTGGCCTAAAATTAGCATGATATTGATGGATTGTATCTCCTCTTTGCTTAAATACTGCCAGACCCTAACAACAGTAATTCTGGCAGGTGGATGTGAGCAATCATCATGTTTGCTCTGTGTGGTTTGTTTTTTGTTTTTACAATATCATTGTGGCAAGCTTATTTACCACTTCTATATTTGTAGTTAAGGAGCAAAGATTCTAGTTCTCCAAGACATTTTTCAGAAATAGTAATATGATAAAGAAAGCCTGTCAGACAGCAGAAGCTGCTGCTGAAGGAAGCTGACCTCATTTACTTAGTACACCATTTGGCCTGTAGTCTGGAAAGGATATCAACAACTGTAATTAGGCATTTAATCCCATTTCTGATATCTGACTTGAGAAATCATACAGATATGCGACTACTGTAATTCTGGATCATTTGATAGCATCTTTACAACTTTTAAATGTTCAGTTGCAATATATTAGTGCTTCTTCCTCTTTAACAGAAATGAAGGCAGTGGCCACTGTTCAACACACTCCTTTTAACAGATGAAGTAAAAAATGATGAACCCTAGTCTGAAAAAACTCCCTGCATAGTTTCTTGTAATCAGGTTTGCTGTGGTTTGTCACATGACATTCTATAATTAAATATGTCTCCAGCTTCTAAAAAAAAGTTAAACCTCTTTTCTTTGTAAAATTCCCATGCCTAAAAAACTGCTACATAGAACATACAGGATTTTATTTCAACTGCTGTAAGAACCTTTGTAAAATAACACATAATTATTGTTCACAATTATGTTCTTATTTGCTTTTTCTGAAGGAAAAATGCTGCCAGCATGAATATAATAACAACTGTATGGTTTTCTAAAGCCTAGCAACATGGGCTTCCCACCAGGGATACCCCAGGGTCTTCCCACAAGGGGAGTAAATGACATTGCAGTTACATGTGAGTGCATAAAACAAAATAAAACAAACAAGCTGATGAAAACAGTTATAAATAAAAGCACATGCACTCCTCTGAAGAACTGAATTTGAAATATTTTTGGTATACAGGAATACATTAATTTCTTAAGCCATTAAGCCATTCTTAAGCCATTAAAATCTTACAGAAAAAAAGCAACATGTGTATTTTGGGCAAAAACTCATTGCCATAATTCAGAAATTCAAAATGTTAGCACTCTTCATCTGACAACACCATCTTCATCAAAAATAGCACCAATACGTCCTAACTGCTCTGTACATCCCTAAGGAAGTGTTTAGAATTTTTCCTATATTAACTAATGTGCAGTTTAATGGAGTCTGAATTTCATGAATTTCTTCCTCAGTAATAATACAGCAGGCTTAGAAAGGAACATAATTCTCCAAAGTGACTTACTGTTGCAAAAGATTATAAACCATTGCCAGAGACAACCAGAAAATGAGCTATCTCACCTGCAAAGAGATTTAATTGACTTTATTCATTAAAGGCAAGTGTCATACTGGGCATTTTTAAAACTAGACAAACTCATATAGTTCCAGGTAGATGGTTAGCAATGAATTTAGATCACGAGAGCCAAACATACCTGCTCAGCTACTGGAACAAGTGGTAACTCATTGTGTCATCGCTGCTCACCAACCACATCACATTGTTTGTCACTTTTATTCTTACTTTGCGTTATAGCATATGGATTTTGGGATCTACTTCTAAAGCTCGAAGTTCCAAAACTTCAAACTTCAGAAGGCCGAGACCAGACAGTTAAAGTTCTGAAACTTCAAAAACAAAATAAAAATAAATAAAAATACATTTTTTTTACATTTTTGCAGAGGGGCAAGCTCCCCTGCACCCCCCCCCCCCGCTAAATAAATATACCAACTCTGAGATCGCACAACAGTGTCCCAAATGGTAAATATCCCATTCCACACTGTACAGCGATCTCCAATCAAAATGTTCAACGTTTCAAAATGTCGATCTTCTGGTCTCGGCCGTTTGAAGTTCAAAGTTTTGAAACTTAGAGCTTCTGAAGGGGATCTGGATCTTGGCTGGATTTCTTCTTCGCCCACATATTATTTTCATGCTTCCTTTACATTCCAAGAGGCTCCCACAATTAGCTGCCAGATACATTTTAGGCATCTTTGAGACCAATTGAGCATCTAATATCAACTGTTCAGCAGATATGCTGGAATGCAGCAGTCCCATCAAGGTGGGATCCGTGAACACCTTGTATACCAGGCAGAGGTCACCTCTGAGGAGTCTGTATGAAACCAGGTAGAGAGATAGGGCTTTTAGTCTATCTGTGTATGGTAGATGTTTAAGGCCCTGGATTCTCCTGGTGAGTTGTCCAGTACAGAATTTCTTCTATAGTTATTATAGTATTTCCGGGGGGGGGGGGATATAAGCTGTAACAAAACATAGCTGTTTTTATTGTTAAGCTTTTAGTATTTTGGCATTTTGGAATTTTGGTATGTTGTGTGAATAGGGACAGAGATTGCATGAACATGGATAAATTAAGGCTACCCTCCTGCTTTCATTTAGTGCCTGGAGAGAGTAGTTCAGATTCTTAAATGTTAGGTTTAAGCCAGGTATCTGAAATGGCAAAAATATCAGTGTTATACTGTAATATTCAGGCATGTAGTTCTATAATTTTGTTACAAATGCCATGGTGATTGATAGTGACAATATTCAATTTTTTTTGGAAGACAAGTGGGACAATGATGGGGTGAGCAGTTTGATGTGTTAGTTTTATTAAGATGGACAGGCTGTAATTTAATGATGGGACAGTACAACTGGGAAGAGGTATAGTTTGAGATGGTAGTTGAGAGAGAATTAGCTAAGTCACTATTTTTTCAATGTGGTGCTTTGATATTAAAATTAATTGGTGAGTTTTCAGGGCATGGGTTAGAGTAGACATCACCACACTGTGGGATTTTTGAGAGATAGTGCATTGATTTGTAGGAGGGCTGTATTCTGCCCTTCTGGCAGGCTTAATTCATTCTCACTCCTTAGTTCCTACCTTCTATCTTCTGATTTATCCTTAGCCATATCTTGTAGTCATTCCACCTGATCTGGGCCTTCTGCTTACATAGGCTCCATCTCCACCTCTCTAAACCCTCCTTACCTCTTCCCCATTTCCACAGCATTGTAACAGGCATGATCTTATATATATATATATATATATATATATATATATATATATATATATATATATATATATATATATATCTTCCTTCTCACACGTTGCCCATCCTACTTGCTTGTTTACCTTCCTGTCTGCTTAACATATACTGCCTCACTCCTTAACAGTATTACCTCCATACATCTGACAGTCGTATTAATTTCATATATATTCTTAAACTTTTCTGACATTTCACACTAAATTCTGCTTCTCCATATATCATCAACCTTGGCTCTGACATTACATTGAAACCTCCTGCTCATGCCTTTCTTTTTTAATTGCCTTTACACAATCTAACATTTCCACTTCATTTCCATTCTGATCATATTAGGACCCTGCTATCACTCCACTATCTTCAAAACTGCTTCTGCATACCATCGCCTACCTACTGTCCTTGTCATGCACTCCTCCTACCAACACCATGCACGTTGTTCCACTGCTATCCCTACCACACTTCTCCCACCTTTTGGGATACAGGCCACTACAACTCATTTATTGCCTTTATTTTGTGATTTATCTATATCCTTCCTTGATAACATTAACTCCTGTAAGCATATTATATCTATTCTTTCCCTATTGATTCTACTCAAAACTCATTCGCTCACTACTGGATTATTCATACCGCCAAGATTCTAGATCCTCACCAAAGCTGCCCCATCACTTCCATCTGACCTATTCCCCGTTACTCAAGATCGGAGACCCAAACATTTTAGTGCGCACTACATGTGTACACCCATGCTCTTTCCAGTAAGGATGAGATAAGGCAATGCTGCAGCCAGACATCAGTTTAATAGCCACTTGGGTATTGCTCTAGAGGTAATAAATCCCCTGCCTAATGACACATGTAGTTATATCTATCCTTTCTCCCATTCTCCACATCCTCTTACTGTTTCTGATATTATTCTCTCATAATCTTTGCCTCTTCAAGCTCTAAACTCCTTGCCTCCATAGAAACATACTGTTACCCATGTAGCATAACAATTTGTCTGGTCTAGTTCTGCAGTCAGGTACAAATCTTAAGCACCACTACACCATAATATTCCAATGACACACCATATTGTGTGATACGTTATATTTATGTGCATTCTACCTATTTTTGTTCATAATACCTCCATATCATAAAAATGTTGGCTAAATCCCTCCCCTATAATGCCCAAACTCCTCCCCTTTAATAAAAGACTGAATAGCCTCCCTTCTAACATCCCTCTGCATACAAAAATATTTTAACCTTGTCTATATATAATAACATTTTAGCATGCATGAATACCACTTCTTAAGTTAGTATAAATAACATATACTACTGAAGACATAAAGTGAGTTAAGCTTTCAATGTCCATAAAAATGTTTCCATTGATAACATTTCAGGTTATCTCCTCCTCTTCTGTATAAATAATTGTCCAATATTTTGTATGTCAAATACTTACAATGGCCATAAAGATGTCTCCCTTTATTACTCTTCTGTGGACCTGTATATTATCCCCTACTATACAATAACAGCTGGCCAACATTATTATTAATGATAAACAATGCTGCAGTACTTTTTGTCCATATGGAAGCACCCATCATTTAGACTTTGGGTCAGTGTCCATAAGAGGATCTTGTTTCCCTTCCCCACAAGAAATATTAATGTCTTAATTTCTTCTCAAGTCCAAATTTCAGCTTCATTATCTTACATTTCATTCTTTCACGCTTCCTCTCACTCCAGCATCTCTAGCCATTCATTCCATTCCTCTTCAGTTGAATTTTCCTCCTTATCTTTTCTATTATCTCTCCTTTACACCTGATAGACATGCAGGTAAAAGAAAAAAAAGCACACATTGAAAAGCACAATTGGTCTTGGAATTTGACCTGCAATAAGTCTCACACTTACTGGGTTCTACTTCCATATCTAGCTCACCTATCAGTGGCTGATCCCAACGTAACCTTTTATGATCCAACTGGTGATCAACCATTGAGAGATGTCTTGCTGTCTATGTAAAGTGAGGTAAGGGCACAAATCTGGGTCTGCCTGCACTTCCTCTAACCTTCTACTCCCTTATCAGTGCTTTAAGGTCCACCTCCTCCTCCTCCACTTCACTGCACCCTTCCATCCCCTTCTCTCTTAGGTCACCTTAGCATTCTACGATGCCCTGCTTCTTCTTGTTTTGGGAGTCTTCAGTGGTGATCTGTTTCTGTATTCCTCTTTCCTTTGTCCTGTTTGGGAAGGGTACCTTGTGCCATCTTACTCTTCCCTGCTGTAACGCAGTCTGGAGACTCAGCCTTCTTCACCTCCCCTCTCACTTATGAACTAGTTTGTTTGTCACTCCCCTTCTACTTCCCATCAGTTATCATTGTCTGTTTTACCTGCTGATTCAGCTATGCTTTCTGCTGTTGCAGCAATGCATATCTCCACATTCCTTCACTTTAATGCAGCCTCCCTTATCACTTAATTTTTATAATTGACAGATACACCAGACAACCTACTGTCCCCTGCTGCTTTAGCTAACCTATTCCATCTCCACCATTTGTTGGTGAGCTAAAGTTGAAAAGTCATCCTTCACATTTACTCTTATACTCGCTAACATAAAGCCGCTCTTTCTCACTTCTTGTCTTAGGGTCCTCCCTACAATGTACATGCTATAAACTCCACTCTTCCTCACTGTTTGACTTAGGGTTCACTGTACAATGTACGTATTATAAACTTCACTCTTCCTCAATGTTTGTCTTAGGGTCCACTGTGCTATGTACATGTTATAACCTCCAATCTTTCTCACTGTTTGTCTTAGTGCCCACTGTACAATGTATGTATTATAAACTCCACTCCTCCTCACTGTTTGTCTTATGGTCCACTGTACAATGTACATGTTATAAACGCCACTCTTCTTAACTGTTTGTCTTAGGGTCCACTGTACAATGTATGTATTATAAACTCCACTCCTCCTCACTGTTTGTCTTATGGTCCACTATACAATGTACATGTTATAAATGCCACTCTTCTTAACTGTTTGTCTTAGTGCCCACTGTACAATGTATGTATTATAAACTCCACTCCTCCTCACTGTTTGTCTTATGGTCCACTGTACAATGTACATGTTATAAACTCCACTCTTCTTAAATGTTTGTCTTACGGTCCACTGTATAATATATGTATTATAAACTCCACTCTTCCTTACTGTTTGTCTTAGGGTCCATTGTACAATGTACAAGTTATAAACTTGTGGATCCAACTCACCACTCTTACCAACTCATTTACACAAAATGTATAACTTCTTCTGCTACTCCTATAATCATTCTTTCCAAGTTTGGATCTTATACCAGTATTGTTTTTACTTTAGTTTCCCTTTCTCCCTTTTCCATTCCCTGTAATGACCTGTATAAATCCCATATCTGCCACAATGGCATCCAGCTTCTTAAAAACATCATTGTTCTGTCACCTCACTCCATTGTTTAGTACTGTACGTCAATCATTATATACATTTTATTGCAGTTTGTTCTCGGGTTGCAACCAAGCCCTTATACCACATTTATAACCCCAAACTTTTCAACTCTTTCTTCCATCTAATAGCACACATATTTATAAAGTTTATTTCCACATGTAGCCATACAAATATAGTAACTTGGTATTTAAGATTTCTTAGGATTCACTTTTATTCCTTTTTCTTTCAAAGACTCACTATGTGCACATCCATCCCTGTACTCATGTTCATAGGCTCATAGACATCTGCATGTGTTAAGCATTTTTTTGTTTTTGTTCTTAGTAAGCATTATTTAGACATATATTATCTGTATGTGTGAGAAGTGTGTAATGAATGTCTGTATTGCTGTAGCATTTGCAATTATGCAAACAGTGTTAATTTTTGTTCAGATATTTTGGGTTAATATTTATGTGAATTGCAATTTCATTCCCATGTTTGTTGCTTATTATCCTGATAGTGGAAGTGTAGGACCCCTACCTCCTGATGTTAGAGTATCAATAGGTTCTGATGATTATGGTGGCCAAATGGAGGCCAGATGGTGGCTGCAGAGGTTAAATTTGACATTGAGGTTGTGAATCACACATCCGCTGGATTTCTTTCAGACACAGTTAGTATGCCTATGCATACTCATTCCACTGAATCCTCAGATACTGGACAGGTTGATGATGATACAGTTGCTCAGGGTAGTGTGGTCACTGTTCATTCAGTGCCAGTTGACTCTGGCAGTAGCCAAATTGTGGGCAAGGTGCCATGCAGGAGGGTTGGTTGGGGGTGCTCTGATGAGGCCTGTTGTCCATCCTCCACCCGATGCTGCTATGTCATTATATGCCATGCGATGTATGTTTAGAGCCATCATAGAGGCACAGACACATTCCATTAGGACCTCCAAAGACATGCTTAGGTTTCTAGATGTGGCACAAGGTGATGGGTGTGACTGCCTCCACCATGTGGCTAATTCAATGGATCAGATAAATGCCACAGTGGAACTGGAAGTATCTGTGATGGAACATCTTCTGGGAGGGGGACAGCATTCACATGGCCAAAGGGGTAAAACATCATCTGGTGTTAGCTACCCTGGCTGTGCTCAATCCCACTCCTGTAGTGATACTACTTCCACTGCTCCATCTGTGGATGAGGTATCCATACCCAGACGTGGTAGGCCATGGGGTCATGGACCTGGGTGTAGTCCTGAGGACAGCTCATCCAGCAGATATCTCTCACATTCAGGTAGCACCACCACCACGTCTGACCATGGGCATGGCCATGAACATGTCAGTACAACTCCTGGCAGAGCCAATTTTAGCAGCTGGAGGCAACAATGATGAACTGATACCTCTACCATGTACGCACATGCCAGGATGTAGTGCTAACACAGAGCTTGGCTGTGTTCTTGCAGACACTCACACACACACATTTCACATCGAGTCCCCATACAGACACCCACACGTACCAGCTGCATGACGTGTTAATGAGGATTGCAGGTCATTCTGTCTTTGTAGCCATTTGATAGTGTTTACATTTCTGACTGCAAGTGTTTCTTACTCATAAATGCTCACTATTTTTGTGTCAGCCTTGGCGTCCTGGCCCCCCAACCCCCGCCATGTGCAAATGATGATAACTGTGCCATCACTTTGTTTCTATCTTTTTGATTCAGGGTTACATATATACATGTCTGATACACAGATAAATGAATGCTTAGGATATGTATTGGCGATGTTATTTGGAAATTATTTTTCTGACTTATTACAGCATTTTAGTGTTCTGATTCCTACAGTGAAATCATTGATACAGCAGTCAAGCTTATTGCTCAGTTTGTGAGGATGTAGGGATAGGTAGAGTTTGTACTGATTTTTCTATATTGTGTATATTAGATGCATGAGTCATGTTAGCTGATAAACTGCATAAATATGCATTACAGAACATAAGTCATTGCTGTCACATATTGATGTCATTGCTGGACAACTAACACACATTCTACTTGGGTACATTTTGAAGTAACAGTATGCAGGTATCTGCCATTGATTGATGTTCTTAATTTTTTTTTCTTTTACTGGCTCAGCATTTACCTTGGTAGTCCTGCAGTTACAAATGTTGTCATTTAGGGCTGACTCTGTCTGATGCTAGCATTGCACAGCCATTACATGGATAAGTAAAGGTTGTGAGCATTGTCTGGCTTCAGTTTTACTGTATGTATGTGGATAGGATAAAAATTGCACCTCTTACATGGTCAGTATGTGTGCTATCCATTGCCTCTTGGCTAGGGAGAAGGCATATTGTGCATGCCTACATCTACTTACACCCACAGCAGCTGGTGGTTCTCCCTCTGACTCCTCACCTGCATATGGCTGTGGTGACCTTGCCAGTGGTCATGGAATTTTTGCTCCTAGCCATTGGCGTTCCTGTTGCAGTTGTTTTCACAAGTTTATATTGTGTAGAATTGTATAGGCTGTGATAATTTTGTCACAAGTACTGGGATCATACTGCAGAGCACCCCCCCCCTGATGTATCTAGGCACCAAAACTGTGATTTCAGTAGCCCAAACACATGCTCTATGATATTTCTTGTTTGAACGTGTGCCTCATTATAGCGTTCTTCCATGGGTGTGTGTGAATTTCTGATGGGCATCATCAGCCATGGTGCATCGCCTGCATCCCCCAGTAAATGGCCTTGTGGGATATCACCCCTGAAAAACCTCTGGAAGAGCTGTGAGTTGTGCCAGATATGGGAGTTGTAGTAACTACTGTGGTTACCAGTACACATATTCAAGATGATTCCCTTAGCATTCCACATGACTTGGCAGTTATGGAGTGGACGTCCCTTCTATTAGTGTATACCCTTCCCTGTTACCTGGGTGGTGATTTGATCAAAATGTGTGTGCAGTCTATGGCACTCAAGACTTCAGGAAAGTGTGTTATGGAGGCAGAAATTCTGCATAGTTCTAGCTCTGCCCTCAGGGGTACAGGGGAAATATAAGTAGTCACTGGCATGATGTAGCATAGCATTCAGAAATTGGTGTAGGATCCTGGATGCTGATGCCTGGGACACCCCCAGCATGTACCCTGTGGGTCTCTGAAATGGTAAGTGCTACTCATACTTTGGTCTCCACAGGTATTGTTTCCCCTCAGTTTGGTCTTGCTCTCAGGTGAGGATGACAGAGGTTGCAGAGTTCCTGAAACATTTCCCTATCCACCCTATGGCACTCTACTATTTCTACCTCATGCAAACCATGAAAAGGTAAACAGGGTCTAAATACTCTTCTTTTCCTTGTTCGATGTCCAATAGCAGCAGCAGTATTGGGATAGACTTGAGCTTGTTGCATATACACATGCAGAAGAGCAGCAGCAGTCCCTAACATTCTTTCCCTCCAGTGTAATTTCTGTGACTGTATTCCAATAGGTTTTGAAATATAAGGCAAAAGGCTACACTAAGAGCACACAATTGTGCTATAGCTTGTTGAATATCTCTGCCATCTTGGATTGGTTGATTAGCATACAATTCGACTGCTTATGCAGTAATTAGATAGTCATGATGTTACCTTGTTTGCATGACTTTACACATCATGTACTGCTTACTAAATACAAATCAGCACACTACTGCAATGTGCACATGGTTTTAGCAAGTCGTGTAGGGATTATTGAATCTGCCCCATGGTCTTCACTTAACATGAACAAGGTACAACATTCTATCTTGACCTCCAGTCAATGTCTGTATGTAGTTTGTGTGTTCTCCCTGTGTCTCTGTGGTGTTCCCCCCTCTCAAAAACATGCTGAGTGTTTCCATCTCAAAATCACCCAAAATTGGAGATGTGGGCAGCAGCACAGATTCTAGAAAGTGCCCTGTGGGAAAAGAGTTGTATAGACCAATCAAGTCAGGCATCTATTGTAGTGTGCAGTACCCTCAATGTAAGAGAACATGAATCACAGACTGCATGCCATAGCAGAGCTTGCCACTCTGTGGTGTAGAAATATGGCTGTAGGTGATCCAGTCATGCTGAGTAATGTCGCCAAATTGGGCATGGCTATTTGCTGGTATTATGAGAGATGAGGACCCACCATACTCTGAACTATGCCAAGGACCCATGCTAATGGTGGGGTGTATGTGCCACTATTTGTCTAATTTCTGTCTGTCATAAAGCCCTGCATCCCTGAGTTAATAAGCTACTAGCTGGCCAGTGTCTAGATGCCCAGCTTGAGTTACCTGGAATAGCTGTGTTGACTGAAAGCTGAATGTAAAACCAATCAACCTGCCAAACATAAACTAACAATTGCTACACTCAGTGTAGGCTCACTGACAGGATGAGGAATGGAAGTGGATAACATGATGGTAAGGAAGAGACTGGACATCCTAAGTATCCAGGAGACAGGACAGAAGGGCAGTGCAGAAAAGCCACTTGGCTTGGGATCCAGAGTCTACTAGTCAAGAGGAGTACTGGTTAGAAAGAGTGTGGGAGCTGTTGTGAGAGAAAGACTTCAGAAGACAGTGAGGGATGTCACCAGAATTAACAACAGATTCATGACAATCAGACTCCAGTGTAATGATAGGACAGCATTCTTAATCTCAGCCTATGCCCCACAGCAGGGTTGTAATAGTGAGGAAAAAAGTGCATTCAGACAGTAGTTGAAGGACCTACTAGATATAGCAGGACAACATGAATTGGTGCTGATAATGGATGATCTAACTGCACATATTGGAACAGACAGAAAAGGGTATGATGACTGCCTGGGTCCATATGAGTGGGACAACAGGAGTAAAGAAGGAGAAGAAAGACAGTCACAAGATCACTTACAAAAGTGGCCAACACATGACTCAGTTAGACATCCTCCTAGTAAGGAAAAGGCAATGGGGTAGAATCAGTGATTGCAAATCTATCTCCAGTGAAACAGTTGGCCCACAGCCTAAACCACTGGTTGCTACAATCAGCTACAAGCAGTGGTCAGCAAAGGCTCTAAGTTCAGCAGAGATCTGGCTGAAGACCTGTAAGTTGACTGAAGAGAAAGCACAACAGTTCAAGGAATTTCCAATGACTCTAGCACCTCAAGAAGAGTAAATAGGTATAGTTGAAGAAGAATGGCAGTGCCTCAAAACAGCATGTGTAATGGCTACAGAACAGATACGAGGCTGAGCCAGGTACTGAATTAAGGTACTTACGGAAAGCTGATGGTAGAATGCAGAAGTCCAGAAAGTCATCAAAAGAAAGAAGATGGGCAGAAAAAAGGGGGAGATAGAAAAGACAGACCAGGCTAGAAAGGAATTCTGTCTGGTTAACAAAAAGGCTAAGAGAGGAGTTACAGTACCAAAGAACAAGGCATCAAAGGCACTCTACCAGCTTCTGAAAAGTGACTCAGTGAATGGCACAAAGATCTATCCAGTTGCAAGGGAAAGACAGAAAGATAAAGAAGATAGTCAGACACCTTTCATAAAGGATGCCTGCAACAACCTGCTCACTAGTCCAGAGGACATTAAAGGCAGATGCAAGGAGTACTTCTAGCAGATTTTGAATGAAGAAAGCTCCATGGAAGCTGTACTTCCCCATACACAGCCCACTATGAAAGAAGAAGAGCACCCAACCATAGAAGAAGTAAGAACATCACTAAGCAAAATGAAGTCAATTGAGCAATAGCTCCAAATAAGCTCACAGCAGATATGACCAAGATGGTGGGTGAGATAGGGAAGAAAAGACTCCCGAGGATACTCATAGCAGTATGCAAAGAAACTTGCATCCCAGATGCCTGGAAAATAAGCATACTAGTGCCAGTGTTCAACAATGAAGGGGACATTCAAAACTGAGGGCAGTATAGAGGTATCAAACTCCTATCACAATGCATGAAAGTCCTGGAGAGGATTATTAATAAGTTAATATGCAGAGCTGTAGAAAGTAAGATGGGAGATGAGCAGTTTAGATTTAGATCATGATACAGGACAACAGACCAAATGTTTGTAGTGACACAGATACTTGAGAAGAAGCTAGAAATGAGAAAAGAGTTCAAATGGTCATTTGTATACTTTGAGAAACCATATGGCAAGGTCCCAAGAAAGATGATTTGGACAGTCCCGCGGTGGTTCAAAATCCCAGAAACATTGATATAATTAGTGCAAGCTATGTATAAGGACCAAAAGACTCAAGTATGAACAATGCTCCATCTCACAGAGGGGTTCCCTGTTTGAGTGGATGTGCATCAGGGTTCAGCTCTGATCCCACTGCTGTTCATACTGGTGATGGACTAAATTAGCAAACAGGTCAGAGGGGATAGAGCAACAAAGTTGCTGTATGCAGATGATGTGGCATTACAGACAGACTCTGAGCAAGAACTTCAACAAAGTGGAATGAAAAACTGAAGCACATGGGATGAAACTAAGTACAGATAAGACAGCTGTAATGGCAGGAAATGGGGGAAATCAGAAAAAGCTGAGTACTGATATAGAATAGAAGACAGTGGAACAGGTTAACAGCTTCAAGTATCTGGGAGGGTTGGTTGAGGAAAAGAGTAGTCGGAAAAAGGAGGTCAAAGCTAGAATCTCAGAGAATACAGCCAACTGTCTCAGATTGTCAGGGTAGTGTGTAATAGAAGAATACCAAAGAAGCTGAAAAACAATGTGGATAAAGAAGTAATTCAATGCGTACAACTGTATGGTACAGAAACCTGGTCAGTAAAGGCAGAGCAGTTGAGGAAGCTGGAGGCAATAGAGATGAAGTGCCTGAGATGGGTGGTAGGATGCACACTGTGGGACAAATGAAGAAATGAGGCCATAAAAACAGAAGCCAAAGTAACTCCAATTGCAGAACAGGTCAAACAAAACAGATGATGGTAGTTCAGGCATGTATGCAGAAAAGTAGAAGACAAACTGGTGAAGAAGATTTGGGACAGACAAAAATAAGGCAAGAGGAAACAAGGACATCCAGAAAAGACCTCTGACAATCAGGCATGAGTGTCAAAGAAGGTAGGAAAGTGGTATTGTATAGGGAGAGATGGCAACAGGGGACACAACACCCTGACCCCATGTAGAAAATTGGGAAAAGGGTGTGGATGATAATGATGATGAAGGTCAAACCATATTAGGATACTAAAAATCTATTTTATATCTCATTTTTTGCCAAATTCACCCCCCTCCAAAAAAAAAAAACAGAGGAAAAAAATATATGCTGTGAGAAGGAAACCATACCCAGTACAGCCAATGAGGCATTTAATGCCTTGTTCTTAAGCCCTCTATGCTTCTAAGTACATATTTATTCCTAGCTATTGCACTCTTATTGACTTAAATGTTTCTGTCTGTTAATGCACCTAGCCTCTTGTAGGTGGTGGGTGTGCAGTAGACTGGGCTACCTTCTTTCACCCAGACTGGGTGAGTTGGCATATAACACTCACTCGTACCATGTACTGTGGGATCCTTCAAAGCTTGGGGTACTAATTGTTAACGAACTGCTTGGGTAACTTACCGTATGACACTGTTTTACGCCGTTTAATGCATCATTACTTGCTTCAAAACTGCTCAGGTATTATCGCATGATGCAATATTTGCTTTATGACACTGCCAGCCCAGCTATCTGGAATTTTCTGGATAGTCGTGTGTCATTTGTGAATATTAATATGATTCATATGCTTGTCTTACAAATGTAAAATTTGTTATATGTATATTAAACTACTGGTGCAGAAGTGTGTGTTGAACTGTATGTTATGTACTGAGCTTCAAGAATGTAAGCACAGTGTACCCTACTGTTAAAGAACAGAAATGTATATAAACTATATACCTGTGCAAATGTATGTTTTAATAGTAGGAGCTAGAACATACAGAGTTAACTTGCAAAACTTCAAAAAAATAAGAAAAGTAAAGTGTTTTACGATTGTGTTATCTCTCAGTAAGCAGACACAATGTCTGGAGCTAGAGGTTTTCCTATTGTCTTGAAACAGAAATAATTACTAGGTTTCAAATGTAAAAGTGTTTAATTGTTTTATGACTTCCAGTTCAGAGCAAACATCTGAGAGGTATGTATTTTTCACATAGAAATCTTAAATTTTGTTAAGTTTCTATTAACCTGTGAACTGAAGGCAGGTGACAAAGAGTGATGTCATCCAGGCTAACTCAGCAGTAATATGTAATATTAATTTAAGAACTCTCTCAGGTAGGAGAGACTGGGCATTTTGTATCTTGTCTTGGACCTAGAAACATCTATCCAACACTTCTGCATTTGCCTTGCTAATAGTAAGTAACTAGGGAAAATTAATTTCTTTTAAATATAGATATAAATATAGTAAAGATTAGTTTAGATGCTTTCTGTATTTATTTCAGACTGTCCTGCAATGCTGTTTTAAAATATTTCCTGTGATTCTGAACTCTGAAGTTACTGCAATTGAGTATTGTCTTGTTTTTTGTAAGGGCCTTTATAGTAGCTGATAAGTAGGGGTTGGTGGCAGTGATTACCTTATAGTCTGGGCAGAAGGGGACATAGCTTGTAAACCTGTGCCAGCCTTCCCCAGTTGTGTGTGTGTGTGCCTTAAATACAAATTTGTGACCTCTGTTCATCACTGTATGTTTAGCCAATGCGTTATCAAGTTTATTGATTTCAATTGCATGTGTGTGTTCGTAAAGGTAATAGATCAGATTCATTGTGATATTAGAGGTGGCCCTGTTAACTTACTCCTTGAAGAACGTGAACTAGCATGGCAAATAAGGCTGAATGCATTTGCAAACCCAGGTTTAAATGAATCCTGTAATATTAGTTGTTTACTTAAACTAAAAAGTCTTAGTAGATAACAGCTATTGTTTAGTTTATGGCAATCCCCAGGATTCACGAAGCCTCCGTGTAAGGGTTATAACTCTTACACGGAGGCTGCAGTTAAACTGAGTGATGTCAGCATGCTCTGCATATTCATGAGAGCATGCTGAATCACACCCAAGTCGAACACGGCCGTGTAAGACAGTAGGGGGCGTGTCCGTAGGCTGAGCCCTGCAAGCGGACACGCCCCCAGAAGTCTAAAAGTGGCCAAAGTACACACCCACAACAGAGTCCACGGAAATGTGAATAAACACAACACAACACATGCCCCTACAGACTATTAAACATAAAAGAAATATAAATGTACATGTAATATTTTTTTTAAATTGTAAAGATGTTTAACCGTGAGTGCGCTCGTTTGCGCGGGCGTGCCCGTAGCGCAGCTACAGTTAGCAGTCAGTGGGAAAGCAGATAAGAACTACATATGCAAAATAAGCCAGAAAGCAATAGCGAAGCGGTAGAGATGCCGGCTGCAGAGCAGGCATTCATGGTTCGAGCCCCCACAACACAAATTTTTTTTTTCTCAAAATAAGCATGAAACAAGTCTCTGACACATATATGTACACATAAAACCAGAATATATGTAAAATGCAATGTAATAGCCTATTTATATTGAATAAATGTGAGCTAAGAAATGAATATAAACTGCCTTATATGCCCATAGCTGAGCTACAGTTCAACAGAGTGAGATTATGTGCCCGTAAATAAGCATAGGTTTAACTGGTGCAAAATGAGTGCCTGTAGCCGAACAGTGGTTTACCACGCTAATTATATGTGCCCCTAATTGCGCTAAGCGGCACATGCATGCCAATAGCCAAATAAGTGTTAAACCGGCGATGCGCTTTGCTGAGCTGCGCACGCAAACGAGCTAACCGACGGGCAACGGTGAGCAAGCCGTATCCAAAATGCCTTTACACAGACACACCCCTCAACATGTCTAGACAGTCATGAAAAATAAAAAGCAGTGGTCAGGTTCGAACCCAGGATACTATACACCATAGTCAAGGTACAGAACCACTAAGCCATGACAGCAGTTCATAGAAATGCAATATCAGCTCATATATAGGAATGAATACAAACTACAGCATGACAATGCAGGTTTACTGAAGTTGATACAATTCCAAACTGGCCAATCACAGATATGTGCAGGAAAAACGGACTATATAAGCCCCATAGGCGGAATACACAGCATAAACGATTGTAGAACAGACCTGCAGTTAGAATGTCAGGTGTAGGTGAGGGTAGTCGCTTCGAGCGCAGAGGTGGGGTGTTGAGGAGTCCAGGTACATGGCCTGGCTCCTAGTCCACAACCATGAGGCCCAACTCATGCAGGGCCAGGTCCTTTGGGGAGCATAAGGCTGAGGCGTGGGACCAGTTGGCTCATGAACTCACCAGTGCCACAGGAATTCCTAGGACAGGTGAGCAGGTCCGTCACCACCATGCGGACCTGAAGAGACGTAAGCAGGACCAACTGAACCGTTGGATCCAGGAGGCCCGGCAATCACCCAAAGCCCCACCACTGAGTAAGTATAAATTAATTATGTTTGTAGAAAGTTAAACTACCTGAAATCATGGAGATGTGTATTCCAATATTACTTCATTTATATTACAGCTGCAGGTGTCCGTTCTGCGAACCGCAGAGCCTATGCTGATAGGCTGGTGCGGTTGCGCCACCAGGCAGGTCAGTAATCCACTACTAGTAACTGTAAAGATATATAAATGTATGACAGTTAGCATAAGAGTGCAGTGTAGCCAGGAAGGAATTAAATCTGCAACTCACAGAGTGTGAAAGTGTATGCAAGTATTGCCTGATTACAACAGTTCCCAGCCTGTAAGTTGAAACTAATCATGAGACTGTCCAACACATATTTTTAAATAAAACTGCCCTGCCTGTAAGAAAATAGTACACAAACTGCAGCAGCAGGTAAAGTATAGCTGCAGAAGAGGATGAATCCACCTGTGTGAGATATATTCTTGTGGAAATACTGAAACATGACAGAAGTGAGAGTGCTGGAAAGAACTGTAATAATTTCTGTTAAAACATGTCAATAAAGCCTAGAAGTACCAGTCTGAATAGTAACATGAAAGCAAGTGAGAGAGTGTGAGAAAGTGTCAGGAATACAGCACTACAGTAGTAATAACCCCTGAATAAACTATACTGCAGTCAGGACATAATTAAATGCATGTGAGACCCAAAACCAAACAGAAACATCTGTTCAAAGTGTTGCTGCATGTGGAATGTGTACACCAAAATCTGGATATGCTGCTCCCAGTCTGAAATATGCAGATAGGATGACTGTCTGATATCCCAAACATCCACACCTGTCTACAGTTATAGAAAGAACAGTTAACAGGAGATGTATCTGCACAAATTTCGATATGACTTGTGTATGAACAGCAATAAAATGTAGACTTATGTTGCAGTAACAGTCCCATCTGCAAGGTTAAGTAGTTAACATATAGGACACTGTAGTCAGAACAGTAGTGTGTATATAACTGTAGCTATTAGAAATGTACAGCATATGTGGTTGTATTCGAAGGTGTTAATAATATGTCTGATTTACCCCACCCTCTAACCATCTATAACCCATTCCACGGGAAAATGGTATGTGCAATCACAATTACCACCCCTGGACATCTGTCCTGTTGGGTCATATATATTTGCATGTCTGTTGATGCATCCTCCCTGTTCATACATCCACACCTGATGGCCTGTTGCCATCAATCAACCCTGCATGTTGTTGGACTGTGTATTACTGTTGAAATTATGCATGTGCTATGCACGCTGTTCAATGGTGTGAATAACTGGGTGTGTGGTTAATGGGAATACTAATGCATGCTGTTAAAACTAACTGTGAATGGTATTTATATGTCACTAACCCAAACTGTCATGACATAATGCAAAACATAGAACGACAGGGAAGGCGGGTTCCGGCGGACCCACCTCTCCCACCTCAGCTGGCGAGTGCACCTGGCACTAGTGCCGAGTCCGGACCCTCCTCCGGTGGCCCTGTGCCACCTGCGGGTGGAAGCGCTGCAGGGGACGGGCTCGCCCCTCTGCAAGTGTGGCCGGAGGAGATCCACCACTCACCCTCCGTGGCGTCCGGACTGTGGTGCGTGGGAGATTCGGGACTCTGTCCTCGAGCCCCACGCCAGCTCGAGGCACGGGTGGCGCAACTAACGGGCTTGCCCGTTGCCCGCCTACACAGCCCCAGCACAGCCCCGTCCTGGGCAGTGAAGGAACAGTGGCAACTGCCTATGGGTGGGGATATCAGTTCCACTGTTGCCATCTGTGGGCTCATGGGCTCTGGACATCCCAACCTCCGTCCCCGTCAATTGTGTAACCCCCCCACACGTGTCATACACCGCCCCTGTATGCATCTTGTTTGTCTTGTCTGTTAACCTACCCAACCTACCTCCCCAGCTGTACCGACTACCTTCACCTGACATACCACTCTCACCTGAAAAAAAAAAAAAAAAAAGGGCACTCTGTACCCACAAAAAAATTACGCCCCATACATAGCTGCCCATTCCGCACACATGTCTACTGGACATGGAACCCATCAATTCCAATTGGCTGTACAACAGGTATTATTGTTGTCCTGACACCTCTCTCAGGGGTGGAAGGTTTCAAATGTCACACCAAATTACATACATATGCACAGCTGTTGCTGCTGAAGAAATGGGCAGCTATGGGCCTTACCTACATCCCTCCTGCACATCCCAAGCTTGTTTACCTACTGTCTTACCCTCTTTGTGACCCCTTTTTCACCACTTTCCTGTCTCCCCGTTTTCTTTTCTTTCAAAGAAAATAGCGCGGGTGTGTGCAAGAGTAAGCACGTTTAAGTGGTTGTAAGCGGTGTGCGCAGGCGCAGAGCTAACCGCCAGTGCGCATGCGTGAGCTCCGCGCAAACCAGCGCTAACCCGGTTACAACTGCTTAAAAGTGCCTTAGGCACTTTGATTGACAGGTCCTGTACTCAGTTCAAAAGAAAAATAAAATCCCACTGTGAGTCACCAACCCAGGACCTTGGCAACTATAGTCTGCATGTCTTACCACTAAGCCATGACTCTTACATAGAAACACTGTGCTAAAGTAAATATATCATTTAACAGTAGGAATGAATGTAAAGGGAATATAGATGTGTAGTACACAAAGCATGACATTTAGAATCACAAACAAAACTGGTGGATTTCCATAATAGTAGTGTGTGAACAGAAACAGCCATGCTAGTTGGAAGCTAGTAGGTAATAATGTCACCATAGCACCTTGCAAGACACACACATACTCACAGCAGGATAAGCACTGCCCATACCCCACAACCTCTTACAGGAACACATCCGGACCAAGTAATAAAATATGTGGATCAAAGGCCCAAAACCAGGGACACATTACAAATGAAGTTACAACAAATGCAGACAGTTCAGAAAGTAACAGGGTCTACACCTTGTGGGATGTTTGGAAGGGTATGTAGTCTGGAACTTGAATGTTTGTCACCATATTCTGACTTGAGCCCAGACTGACCTGCCAGATAAAGGTGTGCATGAGATAATGACCAAATTATGAGGCAGACATGTGGACAGCCTGCAAATATCTGTACACATGACGGGTCCAACACCACCATATTTGAATAGTTAAGAACGTAGACATAGCAACAGTGAATGTCTTACAGGGATGCCCCACAGACCCCATGTGAAATGTACAAACAGTAGGCAGAAAGGTGTAACACATGCAATGGTAACTATGGAGTCCGGAAAGTATTCACCACTCGCATGGCAGAAAAAGTGTAGTAATACCTATGCTCATGCTAACCCACAGTCACAACTGCAGCATACCAGACATATTAATGGGTGCACCCCACTGATATGTACCATTCCATGAGGCACATAACTGGTGAACCTGAAAGCCTCTGGGGCCTGCTCAGCAGCATACCCACATATGCTAATAGATGTCAAGGCCCACACCATGGCCAGACCACACTGCATGCTGTAACACCCTAGCAGATATAGCAAGCATTCCAGGGTGTGAATGTACATGGGAAATAGGAAAGCTACAGCAGCACACAACAGTCAAGACACCTAGCAGGCACACCAGTACTGACAGTAAAGGGCAACTATTGAAGATGTAGCAACAGAGTGCAAGCAAAGGTGAAAGGAAAGCACACACACACACATGCACACATCAACAATAGTAGTAGTTGTTAGTGTACATACACAGTCAGTACAGGAAACTGGAGAAATGAATGGAGGAATGTTAACCCACAACCCACCGAGTAAAATTAGAGATACCAACCTTTACACTCACAGAATGTTGTCCACAGCATAACAGCATGGTCCCTGCCATTAACATCTGAAAGGGCTATGCCTATTTCACACACCCTTTTATAGCACAGTTCTGAAATCACAGTGAGAACTGCAATCAGTACACAACAGGCTGCATGCAATTAGCAAATGCTGGCTAACAATTGGTGCAGAGGCCATCACATGGGCATATGCAGATACCTACAAAAGTATGCTGTATTCCATGTCCACGCATGCAATAATTACATTGCACCCAGAGAGAGAAAGAGAGACAGAGAGACAGAGAGAGAGAGAGAGAGAGAGAGAGGGAGAACCACACCCAGAACTAGACTGCAACTAAGCAGACAGACAGGAATCCCCAGCAACAGCTACCTGGAAGCTGCAACTGTGAATTGGAGCAGCAGGACAGAGAGCCAGACAGTAGCAGACACAGCTGTGACAAACACAGGTACTGTAAAGTAATACTATCAAGGTGTACATACTGTGAACCCTCCATATGTGTTATTGGGCTGTATCCATATGTATATGAAGATGTGTAATGGGCAGGGGATATACAGCACCTATCAGTGAAGGCTGTACATACAGTTGTATGTGTGAGCATCTATGTGCACATATATATGTCGTTTGATTGTAGGTTGTACTGCCATGTACTAATTAGATTACACAGCTATGTATGTTTAGCAGTATGTTAGTGTGTGTATACAGTAAGGTAGACATATATGCTGACATACCTGTCCAACATATGGTTATGTAGTTATGTCAACATATGTATGTGTATATATCTTATATGTATATATATATATACATATGATATGCATATATGTATACATACATAGAGAGAGAGAGATGTAGGACTACAGACAGATGCTGATAGAATATTGTAGCGACATATCTATGTAATGCACACATGCAGAGATAGATATATGTAGATACATATACATAGACAGACTGATCTGACCACCTACAGGTATGATTGTATATGCTGACCTGCAACACAGCCTGCCCCCCCCTGTCGCCCACACCCCCTCTGCGCCCCCCCACATCTACAGCAGAATATGTACATCAATATATATATATGTGCAAATGTATACAGACATATGTACATATATATATAAATAGACATATAGACATATCTTAATACATATATATATGTATAGAGTGAGAGAGATGTATACAGAGCTGGAGTGAGGCACATGTGTACAGATGTATTGCAACAGGTGCCTGGTGACAAAGGCACGGAGTGAACACCAGTGTCACATCCGGAGTATCATACCACAGTCCAGATCACCTACACAGGTAACCACCATATAAATGAGTGTCCGCCCACCACTGCATGTGTCAGGGGTGGTCAGGGTCAGACATGTGTACAATAGTGGCCCCAATGATAGTCACAGTGGCACACTATCCCTGGAATAGCTGCACATGGTATGTGTCCGCACACATGGTCAGTCAGGCATGGACATGTAGGTCGGCGTACCCCCCACAGCACGTAATGGATGCCATGGTATGGACCTCACACGACAGCAACAGATATGGAGAAGGACACAGTGACATGTACAACACGGTGACAATGCACCCAAACACAGTACCATTGCACAGTGACTGTCAACACCACAGAGTACACATATGCCACCCACGTACAGGTTACCACCCCCAGATGCACATATGGAGGTCACACCCATGACAGATGTCCAACAGGCATTGTACCACCGCCCACCATCCACAACCTACCTGTCTGCTGTGTGTCGTCTGTGCCACTGCAATTTAGTGCACATGTGTAGGTACGGGTTCAGACTCACAGACAGGACACACCCAGCAACAAACCACACAGTGTTACGATGCGAGACTCCCCATGTGTACATGTCACACATACCCCTGCTGCATGTCACTCAGATAGGTAATATGCCATATGTGTCACCCTGTGTAACTGTGTGACGGCAGCAGGTACCATCACACCACATGTGTCACAATGGTCAGGTTAGCAGAACAGTACGCTGCTGTAGACACGGGGGCATTAGCATATTGTATAGTATTGTATTACAATGTCATGTATTGTGTTGTATTGTATTGGTATGGTGAGGTGCCTCCTGCATGGAGTGGAACCACTGGTGCTGTGCGCCAGTGTACAGGTACATACCCTGTAGTCAAGGTAGTGTAACATAGCACCTCTATATGTGTGTTTAGCGCCTGTCAGAGGTTATGTAGCATGCAACTGGGGATACCAGCAGGTCCCGTCCATGTCATGTATTCTGCTGACCTGTGGGTGTCTCTCACCTGGATAACTGTGATGACCTTGAGGTTAGGGTCAGCAGGGATAACCATGCCTTAATACAGGGGGAGGGAGGGGTGACACCTGCACTGACCCTGTCCGCCACAATGTCGTCTAGCTGTGGTGTAGGTGAAATATGTGTAGTGTACTACCCATGGGCATAGAGGATGGCTCCTGACCAGGTCGCTAAATAGGTCAGGTAGGCCTCCTGGTCATCTGCAGTATCACGCTTGACGTCCCACTCAACATTGCCCATGTAGTCAGTGTGATGGGAAATAGATCCTTACCAGTGCTGCTCAGACATACCCTCCCTTCAGAGACTGATGCTCTGTCTTGCAGTAGCATACATCAACTGTAATACAATCAGTATATGGCTGGGGTTCGCCGGACAGGATGCTGTCCCTTTGTGGACAGTGTCCTAGACATATATGGGAATGCATGAGCCATGCGGTCTTGGAGATGTCTGTAGAAAGCAATTGTGTAGGGGTCAGCATTGTGGGTTGTCTCTGACACTGGCCCAGTGGGCTGTAAGGATACCATATCACTGTTACAAAGTGTAACGTCTGTATCTGTAATGTTGTGCACTGTAGCCATCTGTGCTGGTGGTTGAGGTGGGATATGTATATCCAGGGCAAGCAGGGTGTGGTCAGCCCACAGTAGTCGCCGATGTATGCCATACCGTACCTAGACACAAACCCCCAGAGTGAGGAGGTGCACCTCACCTGAATTGGTGTTCTGACTGCTGGTGTTCAGTAGTATGTCGTACGTAGCCTGGCAGGTACTGTACAACAGTTGCTGGCCGAGCACTGATACCTGGCCATCTACATGTGTATCCACCAATAGACAGACAGATGCTACATATGTGTGATATGTGGTATCATGACAGTCAAGTAGCATGTGTAGTATGTGTGCCAAGGTCTGCCAACATAGATTGCTGATACCATGTTATCTTTTTTCCCAGGTACATGGCCCACCCAAGGCATCCAACCTACTCCGTGGCTGAGGATGAGGAGATACACCAGAGCCTGGTGCGGGACTATGCAACACTCTTTTCCCGCACCAGCCAGAATCAGCAGGTGAGGGCTGCACTGTGGCAGGACCTTGTCCGTCGGGTAAATGATATAGGCATGCATAATAGGACATATGAGCAGGTACGACATCACTGCAGTGATTTGATTAGACATGTCCGTCAGCGTCGTCAGATATCCACAGGCAACAGGTCGCCACAGGTGGTGGGGTGGCTACACATCCCCACTCACCAGACTGGAGGGACTGCTCCTGAGTGTAGTGGCTCCAGTCCACCTGCAACAACAACAGCAGCAGACATGCGTCATGATGGAGGCTGGAGCCGCACAGCAGCAGGACACTGAACGTGCAGGTAATATGTCACATGTGTAGTTGACTGTTGTGTACACTGGTAGTTAATGCATGTGTGTGGTGTGTCCTTTGTTTGTAGCTGCCACCATAGTATATAATGTGCAAGTGTGATATCCGCAATATTAGCTGCAGACCTTTGAAAGGCGACTGTCGTACTCCTGACCTGTATCATACTCAGTAATATTGGCACAGTTGTGCCCACTAACATTAGTTTCCTCCTGTCTGCAGGACCCTCCGGTATCACTGCATTGCAGCCTATCCATGCTGGTGAGTGTCTATTTACATTACCTGTAAAGATGTTGGTAGTAATAGTACCTTTTGGCACACTTAGTGGTGCCCCTTGTATGCATGTAGGTGTGTCTGTGTCTGTGTGTCAATATCACGCATACTGAGTACTGTTCAATTGTGTGAAACTGTGTGCACGTGTGCATGTGTGCAAGTGTGCAAGTGTGCAAGTGTGCAAGTGTGCATGTGTGCATGTGTGCATGTGTGCATGTGTGCATGTGTGCATGTGTGCACCTGTGCACGTGTGCACGTGTGCACCTGTGCATGTGTGCATCGCTGGTAGTGTGTAGACATTGTAAACTGTGTTTCCTGTTTCCTTCCCACAGGTTCTGTTGCTGCTCTGGTGTTATCTAGCAGGGAACCTGAGGCAGGTACCGTGGGTACTGCTACTGATGACATTGGTGTAATGGCACAGGACGGTATGCCAGCTGTCGACACCATCCATGCGCACAGTTATCCTGCCAATACACCCCTTGTCACCACTGTCCCTAGGTGATGGACAGCATACAGTGGGCATTGACCAGGGTAATGTGGTATCTGCGGCACATGCTTCCCCACACAGCAGCCATGGGCATGGCCCAGAGATGGTACCACACAGACAGATGTCCAGGGGTTCTCGTGGGAGCATCCATGGGCGTACTGCCCCTGGCAGACGTGCCCACAGAGGACTTACAACCTCAGCTATGTTTCGGACTGTCATGCAGGCACAGTCACGTATGGAACGGTACACCAGACAGGGTCTGAGGGAGCTGGCAGCATGTCGCACAGCCATGACCGACGGTATGCGTGACATTGCGGCCGCCATCCGTGATTTCACCGACGTCGTAGACAGACGTTGTGGGGACATATTACACCGGCTCCACAACTACATGTCCATGAGCCAGGGTGATGGTGGGCGGTTGCGTCGTCGACGTGGCCGTATGCCAGCAACAACAGCAGCTGGCAGTCGGCGTGGACGACAACAGGGCCGCGGCCGCCCCCGTAGTGCCAGCAGCAGCCCCAGCAATGCTGGGTCTGTGCTGTCATCAGACCACCCCAGGAGACCACGTGCACGTGGCTCTGGCCAGGCCCGACAGGGCTCTGTGTCCAGTCAACGAACACCTGCTTCTGATGACAGTACCCAGTCTGGGTTGGTACCGGATACGGTCCGTAGCACCCCTGCAAGGCACAGGTACCGTGTCAGTGGCCAGAGACACTGATCTGTATGACCTGGCAGGTACAGTCTGTGGCTGTCCACAAACACCAGTATGTGGCAGCCTTGAGGTGGAACTGTGTGCATCCATACACACATGCAAAATAACAACACCTAGGGCTACCGTGACGCACACACTGCATCAACACTGCCCCACCTTCTACTGCTGTCCCTCACCAACACACATACACATACATGTCAATTGGTGGTATGGGTGGCTGACCCAGGCATACCAAGTTCACACCCTGTGCATATGATGAAACTGTGCCACCTCCTGCAGTCTGTAACAACTGTGCAGGTACAGGTTAACATGTTGCTGATGCACAGGGTGACCACATAGATGTGTAGTAATAGTATCATGTTGTGAACAGTACTGTGTGCTGAATTAATTGTGGGTATATCACAGCATGCCTGATGCAGTATTTGTGTGATTGTCATGTCCTGTTGTCTACACCCATGGTAAGTACCATAGTGTATCATCTGCACATGTTGGCATACTAGTGGTAATGATGTCAACAGCAGGCTACATACATAGGTAGCACAGGGGATGGGTAATGAATGTAGTAATACACAATGATGGACATGTAAATTGCAAGTGGCATGTTGCCCACACTAGACTCTGCAATGCCGATGTGTGAGGATGTTGATATGTGTGCAGAACTACACAACTGGTACAGGACACACAGGTGCACACTAGCACTGCATGCACACATCTCATACCATGCTAGACAGCACCAACACACATAACAAACTGTCACAGGAGGGAGAGTCCCCATATATGTCAGGGATACTGTGGTGGCAGGCCAGGGAGCATACATCCTACTAAGTATGGCACCACTGAGAGAAGGATCGGTGTCTGTTATTTGACATGTGTATTACTGCAGGTATGGGCACATGGGTTTCTATCCAGTTATTGTACATCCTGACAGTACATGCATGTTCCGTACACTTGTGTGCACTGAGACTGGACCCTGGCCATCTGACCAGTGTATTTCCATGTACATGTGCATAGCGCCTGCATATTTGCAGTGTTACCTTATGGAACTGGTACAGCTTGGTTGTTGTACAATGGACTACATGGAGCCCTGTTCACTGTACCTTTGTTTGCATGCATGTTTGCTTGCAATTACCCTGGGATACCGATCACACCTGCAATGCATAGTTATAGAGCTTCTGTGGACTCCTAGTGCCATCTGTGTAGCCTACTATATGTATGGCCATGTCCCACTTGAGAGGTTGCCACTGTTTGCCCTGTTCACATGTACATTGACTGTGACACAGTGCATATGACCTGCCTGACATGTGTCCACGTGAGCAGTCATATATGCTACTGCTAAGTAGTCACAGGCACTACACCTTCACACATCCATCTCCTGTTGAACTTCCTGCTTTGCTAGGGACAGCCTGCACCTGTCACCCCTGGCCTATCAGATATTGGCAAAGCCTCTTGCTACCCCCATAGTGCCTATGTTAGGCAGGGCTCACATGACAAACCCACCTTCATAGGTATCACAAGGGATAAGACACTAAGAGCAATGCTACCCAACGCCAGATGTCTAAACCTCCAGATGCATGCACCCAAAACACTCCTTTGCATGGGAAACATCGATATGTGTGCAGTAAGAGATGCCTGGTTCAGGGCTACTGAGAGCACACCAGCACTACCGGGTGTAACCCGGTTGATTTCTTTGCTACAGTCACCAAGGCCATTGCCGAGGGAAGGTGGTTCACACAGCCTACCTGGACCTTGCAAACAATACCCCACTTGGGCATTCTAGGGAAGCTCACCAGCTTAAATATAAGCCCCTATGTCACTAGATGGATTGCACAGTGGCTCAAGAACAGAACCCACATGGTTAGCATTGCTGGAGCCATGCCAGACCCCATAACAGTTACAGGTTGTGTCCCAGAAGGCTCAGTCCTGGGACCCTCTTGTTAAGTACATATTTATTGGAGGTACAGGCCAACACGGATGAACTGTGGCTGTCCAAATATGCAGATGACTGCAAACTGGACACCATAATCGACTCTCCAGCTGACACAAGCATCTTCCAAAAGGGCATCATAGCAACAGACAACTTGTGCCAGAGCCATGGCCATCTGCTGAACAGTGTGTAGAAGGGGAATGTGCATCCTGTAGTCTGTTCACCTACTTACCAAAAGGGACATTGTCCCCACACACACTAACCCCCCTCAGCCAAAAACACACACTTGCCAATTGCAGGATTCAAACCCCTATCTGACTGTTATGACACGTGAGACAGGCGCATTAGCTGAGCACGCTATTTGCATTACTGGGGGGTTTCTCTTCCCCTGCTATACTTATAGAGTGCTGACATCATCAGTGTTTAGAAAAGGGAATGGGCATCCTGTAGTGTCCTATCCTATTTGCCAAAAGGGACATTTCCAGCACACACTAATCCCCCTCAGACAAACACACACACTTGCCATTCACAGGAATCAAACCCCTACCTAGCTATGTTATGACACTTGAGACGGACGCATTAGCAGAGCACGCTATTCACATTACTGGGAGGTTTCTTTTCTCCTGCTCTACTTATAGGGTGCTGACATCATCAGTGTTTAGCAAAGGGGAGGGGCATCCTGTAGTCTGTTCACCTAGTTTCCAAAAGGGACATTTCCCTCACACACTAACCTCCCTCAGACAAACACAAACACTTGCCATTCACAGGAATCAAACCCCTACCTAGCTATGTTATGACACTTGAGACGGACGCATTAGCAGAGCGCACTATTCGCATTACTGGGAGGTTTCCTTTCTCCTGCTCTACTTATAGGGTGCTGACATCATCAGTGTTTAGCAAAGGGGAGGGGCATCCTGTAGTCTGTTCACCTAGTTTCCAAAAGGGACATTTCCCTCACCCACTAACCCCCCTCAGACAAACACACACACTTGCCATTCACAGGAATCAAACCCCTACTTAGCTATGTTATGACACTTGAGACGGACACATTAGTAGAGCGCGCTATTCGCATTACTGGGAGGTTTCCTTTCTCCTGCTCTACTTATAGGGTGCTGACATCATCGGTGTTTAGCAAAGGGGAGGGGCATCCTGTAGTCTGTTCACCTAGTTTCCAAAAGGGACATTTCCAGCACACACTAACCCCCCTCAGACAAACACACACACTTGCCATTCACAGGAATCAAACCCCTACCTAGCTATGTTATGACACTTGAGACAGACGCATTAACAGAGCGCGCTATTCGCATTACTGGGAGGTTTCCTTTCTCCTGCTCTACTTATAGGGTGCTGACATCATCGGTGTTTAGCAAAGGGGAGGGGCATCCTGTAGTCTGTTCACCTAGTTTCCAAAAGGGACATTTCCAGCACATACTAACCCCCCTCAGACAAACACACACACTTGCCATTCACAGGAATCAAACCCCTACCTAGCTATGTTATGACACTTGAGACGGACGCATTAGCAGAGCGCTATTCGCATTACTGGGAGGTTTTCTTTCTCCTGCTCTACTTATAGGGTGCTGACATCATCGGTGTTTAGCAAAGGGGAGGGGCATCCTGTAGTCTGTTCACCTAGTTTCCAAAAGGGACATTTCCAGCACACACTAACCCCCCTCAGACAAACACACACACTTGCCATTCACAGGAATCAAACCCCTACCTAGCTATGTTATGACACTTGAGACGGACGCATTAGCAGAGCGCGCTATTCGCATTACTGGGAGGTTTCCTTTCTCCTGCTCTACTTATAGGGTGCTGACATCATCGGTGTTTAGCAAAGGGGAGGGGCATCCTGTAGTCTGTTCACCTAGTTTCCAAAAGGGACATTTCCAGCACACACTAACCCCCTCAGACAAACACACACACTTGCCATTCACAGGAATCAAACCCCTACCCAGCTATGTTATGACACTTGAGACGGACGCATTAACAGAGCGCGCTATTCGCATTATTGGGAGGTTTCTTTTCTCCTGCTCTACTTATAGGGTGCTGACATCATCGGTGTTTAGAAAGGGAATGTGCATCCTGTAGTGTCTTTTCCTATTTGCCAAAAGGGACATTTCCCTCACACAGACACCAACCTCACACACAGACACACACACACACACACTGAGCACTTGCAGGATTTGAACCCCTATCTAACTATGTCATGACACTTGAGACGGACGCATTAGCGGAGCGCGCTATTCGGATTACTGGGAAGTTTCATTTCTCCTGTTGTACTTCTAGGGTGCTGACATCATCTGTGTTTGGAAAGGGGAATGTGCATCCTGTGGGGAAGCAAACACCAAGCACACTATGGCTAAGCTGTCATTCCCTAGGGCAAACAGCCTAGTGTTGACCTCTACACCATTATGTTTAATTGTCAAATGCACATTATTTGTTGCTGATAGACTGTTTGCATATCTTTATTGCCATAGCATTCCCTGTTGGTATGAACAACCTCTGCATCTGTGGAAACTGTTTGCATATGGGAGGGATCCACTATATCACGTATGTCTCTGTAGTCATTTAACTGTGTGCATAACACATAACAATACCAGATATGTGTGTCCCACTGCTAAACCAAGATTTGGACTAAGTGTGTGAGCATGCCCAGTTCAGCCTTCCCATGGCATGTTGTCAAAGTGTGTGAGCATGCCCAGTGTGATTATTCCATATGTTGGACTCTGCAGACCACCACATTTGTGGATGTGTGTGATCTTCACAAACTAAGTGTGTGAGCATGCCCAGTTCAGCCTTCCCATGGCATGTTGTCAAAGTGTGTGAGCATGCCCAGTGTGAGCATTCCATATGTTGGACTCTGCAGCCCACCACATTTGTGGATGTGTGTGAACTTCACAAACTATCACCCGTTCATGGTTGTGGGTTGTGTGTCATGTTGTGTAGTTACTGTACAACTGCTTTGTGTGTGAACACAACAGGATTATACTGTGCCTGCAGTGTTTGCATGGGATACTTTGCATGCGGTCGTCAACATCCTTTCACACTGGCCTAACACTGTAGTACTGTATAGTGTACTGGCAGTACTTTGACTGTGGTGGACAGTAACCTGGGCTTTACTGCTATCACTGCTTTACATTTTGATAGTGGGCACAACAGCCTGGTTGGGGCCAGTTGTGTACATCTGACCATGTTGCATTCTGTTCAGATATGCACTACTTACACCAGGCTTGCCCAACATTGTTAGTGTATCCCACAACATAGGTGTACAATTGCAAACACTAGCGATGTGCCCTAGTCCATGGCTAATGCAAGTTGGAGAGTGTGTTTGTCCTTCAACACACATTGTAAGGAGTTTGCCATGACATATGTCATGGTTAGTATACTGTGCCTCTGTCTACCTGTGACATGACAGTGATACCCAGGATAAACCTACCATCTCCCGTCCACCCATCAGGATTCCTATTGAGGAAGATTGATAAGTGACTCTATGGGTAGCCTGTGCTGAGGGTTCACTCATGGGTGGGAGTGGCTTCTGTGTTATGGATCACACAGTACAGCCTGTCCTATGTAAGTCAGTGCTGGGGTTCAGGTCTGTCATGTGCATAGCTCACTGCCATTCAGATTGTACTATGTGCAGCATTTTTATTGATGCCAGCAACACAGGCAACACATGGCATGTGTGTAGGCTGATTGATACTCCTGATGAGGTACTGTTGGGGACTTTACAGTTGATGGAGGTGTCTGCTGAGATACATCCCACAGGGGCTATTGTAGTCGATTGTACCACTGATGCAGGAGGACTGCAGAGCCACAATGACCTCCCTTATGTAGATCTGACAGCCTTCATGATTAGGTGGGTATATGGTATGTTTCTGTAAACACTACAGCACATGTTTGTCCAGTGCAGGATATCTATCACCCTGTGTCCCCAGGTCTCTCATTACATGTTAACTACATAATGGGTTAACACCTATGTGGTAATTGGTGGGCACTTACTGTATATCCACGGGGGTTGACTATACACATGTCTGCACTTAGCTTGCTGACATAGCTATGGCACCAGTTGTCTGTTTCTATGTGGCCCTTTTGTGGGATGCATGTGTCAGCTGGTGGATCATATGTGGTGAGCGGTTTGTAGTCCTCTGAAAACATGTTAGGACACAGTCCTTCCATGTTTGCCTGTACCTATGGGACATATATACCAGACGAGGGAGATACCAGGTCCAAGCCTTGTGGGATGCCAGTTATATCTGGTTTGTAGTCTGACATGGCTGAAGCATGTCTGACCATGTCTGTTCTGTCCTTGGTCTGGTTTGCAACCCTCTACTGACATGTGGGTTTATATTTACACTGGTGAGCCTATCTATACTGAACATGTAGGGTATTGTATAGAAGCCTTTGCAAGGTCCAGATACACTGTGTGGAGCACATTGCCCTCATCAATGACCTTAATGACTGTTTCAATTGAGTCCAACATGGTTAGGGGCAGGATCTGCACTTGAGGAGGCCACACTGGGTTGGGTCCGGTGTCAGTAGGTCCCCAACATCCATATGTCTGTGGTACATGCTGCTCCTTTCCATAGCTGTGCAATCTGGGCTTCTCAGGATTCTGGGGTAGTACTGTTCAGTATCCATTCAGGCAACACCTTTGTTGAGAAGGACCACTGTTGTTGTACACTGCTCTTTGGGTACATATTCTGTGGTACGGCTGACATTGAGCAGTAGTCTGGTTTGGCATTCCATTCATCTTAGACTCCATGTTGCACTACGCCCAGGTCACCATCTCATACCATTGCTGCTGTGTGTTTTGCTTTGGAGATGTTGTCTGTTACCTCAGCATCTGCTATGTCAGGGGGCCAGCAGTCTGCTGGGATAGATATTCTGCATACGTGGGGGTGTGGGGGTTTGCACTGCACCTGTCGGGATGTATGTTGGCAATATGTGTGTGTGTTTGTGGTATTTGTGTGATTCAGGGCATATCTGTGAATTCACAACATGGCTCCTACCATCAGTTGTGTAAGCCTTGGGATTATCCTTCATGTCCTGCACAATTTGTATCTACATAGGTTCATAGGTTCATACTAGGCTATCCACCCTGGGCATTTGTTAGGCTAGCCAGAGTGTGTGTGGCTTTTGAGACCCCTTGCTATCTGGATATTATGGCCATGTATTATTTGCTTAGCTGTGCCTCTGTCTGGACATGACACAGTGAAGACCCCCACTGTAACTCTACAATCATCCATCCACTTGGCAAGATTCCTGTTGAACAGTGTCAGTGAGGGGCTCTGCCTAACATGGGGTGGGATTCTGGTCCAGGGTGTGTGGAGCCTCTGGATTATGTATCTGTCCCACCGGCACATCCTATTTCATTATGTGTTGGGGTTGACATCTCTCACTCTCGCAGCTCAATGGATATGTGTTGTCTGGGGTGGAGCATGTCCATTACTCCTGTGTTGGGCATGGCCTCCTACAACAGGCATGCAATGCCTCTGTGTGGGCAGTCTGCGACTGGAGTCAGCTGGGGTGTCTACAGCCTAGCAGCATATGACATATATGTATGACACTTTATCCTCTTGGTGAGGTACCTTTGCAGTCTTCCTAACTGCTGCAGGTGTCAGGTAAGGTAGATCCCATATGAGGCATTGTACTGGATTATGGGTGTGATTGGGATAAAGTATAGGGGCACAGTGACCTCTGTTGCCATAGATGTGACTCCTTCCTAATACAGTGTCACATGTAGACAGTCTTCCTAGCCACATTGGCAATGTGGGTGTCACATAACAGGTTACTGTTCACTTGTGTCCCTTGGTCCCTGGTTACTCCTTCCATACATAATGGTTTACCACCTATGTGGTATTTCGTGGTACCTTGTTTGGTATTTGGTGGGACATTCATACTGTCCAGTGTCTTCAGGACGGTTGGGGGGGGGGTTATTGTGTGTGAGAGTGCGGTCTGTAGCATACTACAGACTGCACAGCAGTCTTGCCTACAGTTAGTTGCACGTGGGTGAACTCCACTGCCTTGTGCATTGTCAGTTACCTGGACGTATGGGTGTCTGTGCTGCCTATGGTTACTCACCTCCTTTTATGTAGTGTTCCAGGTTTTGGGGCCATGACACATGGTACATGGTATAACCTGGTAGTGCTGGTGTGCTGTCAGGAGCCTTGCAGCAGGTTTCTGTCACTGCACAGACATCAATGTTCTCTATTCTGGGGATGGCCTCGGGAGCATGCATATTGGGGTGTACACATCTGGCATCGGTCAGCATTTCCCTTATGTTTCTTCCCACTTATGTTTTCTCGGGTGGTGGGTCAGTCATTTCAGCCTTGCCTACAAAAGGCTGTGTGGAGGTGGCCAAGGCCTTATCCACTATTCAGACGCCCAGGGGTAACAGGTGCAGGCCATCCCAAAGGCAGCTGCATGGCTTGTCAAGCATGACATCCCAAGCTGACAGACATTGGATCCCCTTGGAATGACACCAGTAAGTGTGCTACTTGCTATGACTGATCATTCCATGTTTCTACTGTGGCATTATTCTTGGTAAGGGTAGGTTGCTGCAAACGGTGAGTGTCATACCAGCCTGGACTACATAATCGGATAGCTCATCTGTGTCTCTTTACATGTAGTCGAGGGCAGTACATCTCGGGTCATTCACACCAGCATGGACTATGACTGCATCATATTTCTATTTGCTTTGGAGTGACCTTCATATTTCTGTTATGTGGCATATTGTGGTGGCCTACAGGCAGCTTACTGTACCCTTTCCCTTGTTCAGTCTGCTGTGCGGGACAGCAGTGTGTCTGACTATGGAGTCACCTATTACAACTGTATCAGGCATGTTGTTTCTCCTTCTGGCCTGTGACTGTTTGGCACACCAGCTTTGTGTGCTATGTGTTGCATGTGCTATGTTTGGAGGCTGTTTCATTGGGTGTCTGCTTTATTGGCCTCTGTTGGTGTGCTGTGTGTGTGATTTCTGCCTCCGGGAATGTATTTCTGTGTTTATGTGTTTGGTTTGCAGTTGTGATAGGTCTATGTGGGTATGTGTTTGTGGTGTGTGTGGTTACCTTCTCCTACTGACTTGTTTTGGGTGTACTGAGTTGGGGAGCTCTGCCTCCGGTTTGGATGGATGGTTGCATCTCTCACATATATTTGTATTTCTTGGGTGGAGTTGGTGGTTGTCTGTGTACTTGGGGCAGATGTAACATTGCCTCAGGATTCACAGATTCCACTTGTTGTGCCTGGCCTTACTGGATTGCATGTGTGGACAGATTATATTGCCATACTACTGATCAGTAATTACGTCATTGTTCATGCTTGCTCTATCATGTAGTAGCTTCCTCTTTCTCTTGCATGTTTTGGTTATGGCTGGTGTCCACCATGCCAGATTTAGGCACTGTGTCTTGTTTTAATTTGGGACTGCATAATCCAAGCATTCCTGGCAGTGTTCATGGAATGGCTGTCTTACAGGTTCTGAGGCGTGGCCCATATTTTGCACCTGCAGGACCTTTCATGGATTCCACATCATTTTGGAGGTGTGCAAATAATGCTTAGCACATGTTTTCCACTGTGATTTCCTGGACAGGGACTGTGGTCAGGATTTGTATATCCAGTGTGATTACTATATGGTCTGGTGTTACCAGTGTGCAATACACTTCTCATCTTGACATCCCGTACCCATGTTGTTGATTATCACATCCAGTATGCTTGCCCCTCTTGTGGGTGTGCTACGTTGTTCCTGGGCCTTTTGGTTTGTGGATTCAATGACCTTTTGTCCTACACTGTTGCAGCTGGTATAATGCTCCCAGTCTATGTGTCTGGGTATTTGCAGTCACCCAAAATAATGTGGTTTGGAGGACTTGATATATTCATGTATTCCAGCATGGGCGCGATGCAGTTCCTGGTGTTGGGCAGTACTCTGTAGCAGGCTATACACTGGGGGGCGGTTTTAGCCACTGTTACTTGAGCATGGCTAGTCCATGCTGCTTTTTGTGGTGGTACCAACATGGGGGTGTGGTTATCCTTGACAATTCTTGCTGGTCGCCTCCTTTTGTAGCTTGTTCCAAGTGTTGAGGATGTACAGCACAGTATGAGGTGTAACCTGGTAGTGTTAGGGTGCTGTTGTGAGCCTTGCCTCAGTATTCTGTTACAGCACAGTTATCAACATTCTCCATACTGGGTGGGCTTAGTCTGCATGCATCTTGCTGTTTGACCTTATCCCTTATCTGATTCTTATCCCTTCTGGTACCTATGGAGATAGGTTTGTGTTTTGCGCCTTCCTATTCAGGGCACACTGTGCATGACAACAGCCTTTGCCAGTATCCATACGGCCTGCACTGATAGGTGCATGCCAGTCCTGGCAGGTGGTGCATCATGTCATGCTCAGCATGTCATCCCAGACTGGCACACAGTGCGTCCCCTTTGCCTAACTGCATTACTTCAGTAATTGTTGCACTTCATCATCTCGTTGTCCTGCTGTGGCATGCTGCTTGTTGAGGGTAGGATGTTAGACAGGGTCCTCAGGTGTGCATATGGTACTTGGTGTTACATTACTTGACACACAGCATTCATGCCTCAGGTGGTGCTGCAGGGCTGCCTCTGTCGGATGCACATATTACACTTCCCTGTACATGTTTGTGAGCAGGTTGTGTCACATTAGGCATCCCTGTTACTATATGGTGAGTCGGAGAGGGGTATCATTACCAAGGTTCCTACTGAGCCAATGTATGTGCTATGCGTTGCCTCTTTGCCAAAGCCAGGGCATACTGGGCACGCCTCCTTCTGCCTACTGGGGCAGGCTCAGGTTGTTCCTCCTCCGAGTCACGCTGTGCCTGTGGTGGCCTTGGCGATGGTGGGGGGCTGTTTGGCCCAGCCCTATGGTGGTCCTGCTGCAGCTGTTTTCGCATGATCATATTATGTAGCATAGCACATACCATGACAATTTGGGTACATGTAGTTGGTGTGTACTGCAAGGCTCCACCAGATGTGTCCAGACACCTGAACCGTGACTTGAGCAGCCCAAACACATGCTCTATTACATTACGTGTTTGTGCGTGTGCCTCATTATGGCGTTCCTGTTCAGGTGTGTGTGCATTTCTGATGGGTGTCATCAGCCACGGCTCCAGTGCATATCCTGCATCCCCACTAGGTGTCCGTGTGGGATGTCCCCATTGGCAAATGTCTGGTACAGCTGCGTCAAATGCCAGATGTGGGAATCATGGTAGCTCCCAGGACAGCCGGCACACACATTCATTATTATGCCCTGGGCATCACACACAACCTGGCAGTTGATGGAGGGGAAGCCCTTGCGGTTTATGTAGGCCCTACCCCGCTCTCCTGCTGGTGCTTTGATGCGTATGTGCGTGCAGTCTATGGCACCCAGTACCTCAGGGTATTCCGCTATTTGCTGGAAGAGACGATGTTGCTGGCCAATACCTCACGGGCATTGGGGAAGTATACATGATCACCGACATGTGCTGACATGGCATCCAGGAACTGGTGCAGTACCCTGGAAGCTGATGCCTGTGATATCCCCATCATATCGCCAGTTGGTCTCTGGAAGGTACCTGTTGCTAGTATTCTTAGGCCAACACATACCTTGGTTTCCACTGGGATGGGTTCCCTCTGTTGGTTCTGTGTGTGAGGCGTGGCCTGCACAGCTCCACTATTTGCTGCAGGAGGTCTCTGTCCACTCTATAGCGCTCTACTATCTCCAGCTCATGTAACCCGTGGTAGGTGACCCTGGGCCTGTACACTCTTCTCCATCTCCTCACTGCGGGTTGTCTGGCACCATCTGCATTGTCACCACCCTCAGCAAGTCGCCTATGTCTCATTATGACAGCTATGGCAGCCCCTAACATTTCTGCTCTGAGTTCAGCTTTTCAGTTTTCACTTCTGATAACTTAACTCCTGTCTTGCAGTGTCTCTTGAGAGAAACATTCTGCACTGCTGTTTGCAGAGTTTTAAGTGCTGGGCTGGCCTAGTATTCTGCCTGTGTAATTGCCTGCATCTAATTGTTTTCACCTGCTAGCTCCAGCAGTATTCCCTGCTAACTTCCTAGTACATCTGTTGCTTCCTTTTTCCTCTGTTTCCTCAGGGTGGAGCCGTGTTCAAACCAGCAGAAACACGCTCACAGTGGCTTACACGCACACACACTTACACAGTTCAAAATCTGCTTATTCAGTTTTAAACGCGTGCACGCCCACGCAAACGGTGTTAAACATCTCCCAACACGCTCCCACATGCTTAGTCTGCCTTACACGCGCACACTGCCTTACACGCGCGCACACTGTCTTACTCGCGCTTCACGGCGCGCACACGTGCGCATACACGTCCAACAAGAAACTTTGGTGTAGGCAACAGTGTACACCTTCCATTTCTTGGCTTTCTCATGTTTACTTGGAGGCACACCTCCTTCCTTGATACCTCTCTGACATCTGTCATGTAACTCTACCTTCCAATGACTTCTATCCCTTTCTGCCATTCCCCCCTGTGATGTCACCTATCTCCTACTCTGTTCCTCCCCCTTCTGTAACTCTTACACTACTCAGACTGTGCTCATTTGCTATGTGACAGTGGAATTCAGTATCCTTACCCTAATTTGCATCAGATTGCCTACTAATGCTTAGTTACATCTCTTAGACTTGGCTTCCCCCCTTGGCAACCACTACACGGTGGCCATGTTGGTTTTCCTATGCTGGTCCCTCCATTGACATTCCATGTATTGCATAAAACCTACATTTGTAGGTTTAAAACCTTCGATTTCATGTTTTATGCAGCGCAGCCCGTTTGCGTGGGGCTGCGCTGGGTTTACACATCGGCAATTGCCGAAAAAAAATATATATATTTTTAAATTTTTGCATGGGGTTGCATTGCCAATGGCCACATATTTGGCCATTGGCATGCTGCCTATAACATATGCACCCTTTATTTGGGGCTGACATGGCTCCATTGCCGTGTTTGCAGAAACGTACTCAGTTGTCAACTGAGTACATTTCTGCAGCTAACACGGCTCTTACACGGGCTGTTCTTGGCTTCCTGGATCGCTAATCAGCCTCATTTGCATGCTATTCGGCTGCAAGTGGGCTGATTAGCTTAGCCACGCCCACTCCGTGTAAGAGCCGTGTTAGACTAACTCTTACACGGACTTTGGGCTGTTCCTGGATCGCGAAGGCTACATGGAGTCTTACACTACTCTTAGACTCCGTGTTAGCCTTCGTGAATCCGGCCCAATATGTTACTAAAAGAGACTTACTAGTGGAAAATTCAAGGTTTGTTGGGTGATGTGGTAGTGATATAACCACTATCTGTTAGGTTTGTTTTTATGGTTTTACGATCCATGAAGTGAACAATTTTATTTGATTTTGTATCATGTGATTTTTTTACTTGTGATGTTTGATCATGTGACATGATGATTCAACTATTTATATGTGCATTGGAGGTATGTCTTTTAATCTGAAGAAGTTGCTTTACTGAAAGCGATGAAAAGCACTTCAGTATATACTTTTTTTTCTATTAAATACCTGTTTTCGTTTAATACTTGCAGTCCTAGTACTTCTCAGAGCCTATGTTTTGGATTTAGTTACTTATTTTTTCTTAGTTTGCTAATCACATATTGCTAAACTCTGTTTCTACATTTAAGCAAGCTTTATCTTATACCTTATTTATGTTGCATATTTGTAGCAAAGTTACTTTCAACCTTAGTATATTGTTGAGCACACTCTAACGTGTGTGTGTGTGTGTGTGTGTGTGTGTGTGTGTGTGTGTGTGTGTGTGTGTGTGTGTGTGTGTGTGTGTGTGTGTGTGTGTGTGTGTGTTTGCATATAAATCCAATCTCAAAGTGTGTGTGTGTTCGCTACTTGGGCAGGGACACGAAGCGCTGGTTGGACAGAGATGTTGCTTGAGGTCTTGGCTTGACTCCTCAGCTGAGATCTTAACCCTATAGCTGTGTCAGTGGGGAGTCTTATTGGGAATCTGGAGAAAAAGGGAGAAACCAGCCCCAGAATGACTGTGATCACTGTGTGCTTTTAAGAGAAATTGTACTTTACTGTGTGTGTACTTGTCATCCTCCCATTGTGTATGTCCCTCACTGTTGCCAGTGGTAAGGACTGAGGCTCCTTGATTACTGGGCTAGTTCAGGGGCATCACATATTAATTGTTTGGCAGTGGTGGGATATCCACATCTTATATTAATTGGTTGACAGTGGTGAGTTAGCCACATCATATATTAATTAGCTTGAAGCCGTGTGGATATTGAATTCCTGTAGCCTGTGTACAGTGGTCATTGAAGGTGTTTGCACTCTCAATCAGCCACACCGTAAACATTCAGAGTTCATATCACAATTGTTTTCATTTTTTTGTTAGCTAAGTTAGTCAGGGAGAGCAGGCAAGCATGTCAGCAGAAGAGTATGGCAAGCTGACAAGGAGCCAGTTGGCTGAGATATACTAGGCTAAAGGACTGGTGTATGCCAACCTGACTAAAGCAGACATGATTGCAGCTTTAGTCACAGCTGCATCACAGAATAGCAAACAGGAGGGCAATCAGAGTGGCCATGGAGATGTACAACTCTGAGAAAATGGACAGCACAACCTTTCCACAGAAGACTTAAAGATCCATCTGGAGTTAGAGACTTGAGTTGGATGCCAAACATTTGGAAATAGAAGCAGCAGAGAGACTGAGACATCTGGAGGCTGAGGAAAATGAGAAACTGCAATGTCTGCAGGCTAAGGAGAATGAGCGGCAGAGGCAACATGAAAAGGAAATGCTGACTCTTCACCAGAGTCATGGAGGTAATGCAGAAGGGAGTAACTGAACCCCAGAAGCAACAAAAGTCAGTAAATTTCTTCCACAATTTACAGAGAGGGATAATTTTTATAGTTCCATTCATATGTTTGAGAGGATATGTAAACAGTATAATGTTGACCAAGGGCTCTGGGTATGGTCCCTGACCCCCTTAGTCCATGGTAAAGCTGTAACTGCAATTTCTAAACTGTCTGATACCAATTGTTTAAATTATAATACAGTCAAAATGTGTTTGTTAGAAGGCTTTAAGTTAACACCTGATGCTTATAGGAAAATGTTTCGTGAGCAGAGACGCATGACAGATGAAAGTGTGTGTGAATATGTTGCTGAACTAAGCACTTATTTTCATAGGTGGGTGAGTGGATGTCAGGTCACCACTTTTGAAGGGCTGTAAGACCATTTTGTGAGGGAACAAGCCCTTAGCACTTTGCCTGAGGGCATGATAATCTGATTAGCTGATAGACAATGCACTACTACAGATGTGTTGGGGAAGAAGGGAGACCTATACCTAGCAAGCAGGGCATCACTGCACAGTAAAGGGACACCCAATGCTGCTCATGGGTCTAAGGGAACCCATGGTGGGCAGCCCAGACTGCCCCAACAGAGTCCACCAGTAGCAGAGGAAGCCACTGGTCCATGTACGCATCCAGGACCAAGAGTTAAATGTTTTAATTGCAAGCACTGAGGTCATGTAGCATATAGATGTCCATGAAGGCAATGTGGTAAACAAAAGGTGGGAGAGCCAGTAAGTGGAAATGACAAAATGTGAACAGTAGGTTGTCTTGAGACAACAAGGGTACCAAACTGCCAAAAGAGGTTATATCCTCTCTCAGTGAATGGGAAAGAGGCCATGGCTAAGAGAGACACAGCCTATGACATTGTGAAGCCTGCAATGGTTACAGAGGAGCATGACTTGCTTTGGCAGTCTACTCCATTCAGAGCTTTAGGAGGGACCCCATTCCAAATACCTTTGGCTAGGTTTAACCTTGACTGGGAAGGTGAAAAAGGAAGCAAACAAGTAGGTGAATTTGAGGATATCCCTGCAGATGCCCTGATAGGGAATGGTTCTGATAATGCAGTACCATGTGTGCATGCAGTTATATGCAGACAGGCTTGGAGACAAACATGTGGGTCTGGTAGCCTGGGGGAGACCCAGACAGACCACACACTTGCAGCCAGGACTGGTGAGGTGGTTACTTCAGGGAGGGAGGTATGCTGTAGCAGTGAGGATGAAGGTGAGCCACAGCTCTTTGTGGGTACTGATGTTTCCTTGGACAGAGCAGCTGCAAGGGCAGAGGTGAGTAGTAGTACCCTGGCTGACAGTGAGGCTCTGCTATCAGAGAATACCATATTCCCTGTGGAAGGGGAGCTGAAAAGGATTACTAAGAGAGAGTTGAGACAGGGTCAGCTCTCTGACCCTACATTACAAGGCCTGAGGGAGGCACCTGATTCTCAAGGAAAGGGGGAATCTGTATACTGGGACAAAGGATTATTGTATAGAGAGTGGATCCCTGAGGAAGGGCTAGAGGGTAAGAGAATACAGCAGTTGCTAGTGCCCAAAGCCTACCATCTGGCACTTCTAGCTATAGCCCATGATATTCCCTTTGCAGGTCATATGGGCATAAAACATACAAAGAGATGTATTATGCAGAACTTCTATTGGCCTGGGATTTCCAGAGATGTAACAGGGTACTGCATGACCTATGAGCAGTGCCAAAAGGGTAGGCAAGGCAGGAGACAATGTGAAATCTCCTTTGATGCTTTTGCCTGTGATTGAAGAGCCACTTAAGAGGGTAGCTATAGATACTATGGAGCCTCTGAGTATCCCAAGTTCCAGAGGGAAAAAAGTATATCCTAGTGGTAGTAGATTATGCTACCAGATACCCTGAAAAAGTGTCTCTGTCCTCCGTTGAGGCAGAAAAGGTGGCAAATGCTTTGTTAGAGATTTTCAGCAGGGTAGGTTTCCCAAAAGAAATACTGACTAACAGAGGTGAGAATTTCATGTCAGACTTGCTGACTTGTTTGTGGAAGTACTGTGGGGTGAAGCACCTAAAGACCACCCCCTACCATCCCCAGACTAATGGTCTTGTTGAGAGGTTAAACTCTACATTCAAGACAAATCTATGGACATTTGCAGACCAGTTCAAGAGGGAGTGGGACAAATATTTGCCTCATCTGTTGTTTGCTTACAGAGAGGTACTCCAGGAATCCACAGGTTTTTCACCCTTTGAGTTGTATGGGCATAGGGTGAGGGGACGTCTAGATTTGATTTGAGATGAGTGGGAGGGTGAGTGTGAATCCCACAAGGAGTCTGTTGTGGCATATGTCCTAAACCTCAGGAAAAGGCTAAGGGAACTCATGGGCTTGGCCCAGGAAAACCTGTCAGAAGCCCAACAGTAGGAAAAGGTATGGTATGACAGGAATGCTCGAGCTAGAGAGTATGCTGTAGGGCAACAGGTAATGGTTCTTATTCCTGTCAGACACAACAAGTTCCAGGCAGCCTGGGAGGGACCCTACAAGATGGTAAGGAAGGTAAGTGATGTTAACTACATAGTAGAACTGCTAGGCAGGAGGCAGGGGTACAAATTGTAACATGTTAACATGACGAACATGATGAAACCTTATCATGATAGGGAGGTCCTTGTGCTGAGTACTTGGAGTGGATTGCAGGAAGAGTCTGAGGGGGATCTGGTGACTGATCTCCTCAGTGAGGCTCAGACTGACACCTCACTGGAAGGGTAACAATGTAGCAGCAGCTATCCCCTACCCAGGTTCGAGAAATCCGAGCAGTGTTACAGGAGTTTGGAGACATGTTCACTGGGAAACCAGGGTGCAACCACATGGTGCAGCACCATGTGGATACAGGACCCCAAAGGCCTATTAAGCAGGCCATTTATAGTGTGCCTGAGAAAGTCAAACAGACTCTGTGGAAGGAGATACAGTAAATGTTGGAACCAAGGGTAATTCAGGAGTCCAGAGGTCCCTGGGTCTCCTCGGTTGTGCTGGTACCAAAGAAGGATGGCAGCACCAGGTTCTGTGTGGACTAAAGGAAATTAAATAGTCACACAGAGTCAGATGCTTACCCCATGCCTACGACAGATGAAGCCCTAGAGCAGCTGGGTGGGGCTAAGTATCTTACCACCATCTATCTTACAAAGGGTTACTGTTAGGTGCCCTTGACTCCCAGTGCTAGAGAGAGGTCATGAGTTCACGAAGATGCCCTTTGGGATGAAAAATGCCCCAGCAACTTTCCAGAGGCTAGTAGATCATATCCTAGCAGGAGCAGGAGATTTTGACCTTTCTTACCTAGATGATATTGCCATCTACACCCATTCCTGGCAAGAGCACCTTCAGCATGTCAAGAAGGTGCTGGGCAGATTACAGAGGGCAGTGTTGACCATTTAGCCCAGCAAATGTCAGGTGAGTATGGCAGAGGTCCCCTACCTGGGACATAGAGTGAGGAGTGGTAAGATCAGGTCAGACCCTGCCAAAGGGGAAGCCATTCAGGCATGGCCTGCACGTGTTACCAAAAAGCAGGTGAGGACATTCTTAGGGACAGCAGGGTACTACAGAAAGTTCATCCCCAGTTATAGTACCATAGCTGCTCCACTCACATTCCTGACAAGGAAAAACAGGCCAGATAAGAATTTGTTGTGCAGGTGGATGCTTCAAACCATGGGGGTGGAGGCTGTACTTAGCCAGGTTTCTTCAGAGTGAGAAGAGCACCCAGTGATTTATCTCAGTCATAGGCTCCAACCCAAGGAGTAATGCTATGCAGCTGTAGAAAAGGAATGCCTAGCCATAGTGTGGGCACTGCAGAAACTTCACCCTTATCTGTATGGAAGGAAATTCACTGTAGTTACAGACCACAATCCCTTAACATGGCTACATTGTGCCAACCAGCAAAATGCCAAGTTTCTAAGGTGGAGCCAAGGGGTGCAAGCATATGATATGATAGTGCAGCACTGCAGTGGGGGTAGCAATGCCAACACAGATGGGCTCTCAAGACAGAGAATGGGGTAAGGTATTACCAGATAGGTTCAACCCTCTCAAGCAATGTTTCTCAAGGGTCACTTGAAAATCTAGCTTGAGTTTCCAGGGAGGGAAGAAGTGTGACACTGCCAGCACAGCTATCTGTAATTTTCTGGAAAGTCATGTGTCATTTGTGAATATTAATATGATTCATATGCTTGTCTTACAAATGTAAGAGAACTATATGGTATGTGTATATTAAACTACTGGTGCAGAAGTGTGTGTGTTGAACTGTATGTTATGTACTGAGCTTCAAGAATGTAAGCACAGTGTACCCTACTAGAAAAGAACAGAAATGTATATAAACTATATACCTGTGCAAATGTACGTTTTAATAGTAGAAGCTGGAACATACAGAGTTAACTTGCAAAACTTAAGAAAATAAGTTGAAAAGTAAAGTGTTTTATGATTATCTCTCAGTAAGCAGACACAATGTCTAGAGGCAGATGTTCTCCTATTGTCTTGAAACAGAAATAATTACTAAGTTTCAAATGTAAAAGTGGTTTAATTGTTTTATGACTTCCAGTTCTGAGCAAACATCTGAGAGATATGTATTTTTCACATTGAAATGTTAAAGTTTGTTAAGTTTCTGTTAGCCTGGGAACTGAAGGCAGGTGACAAAGAGTGAAGTCATCTAGGCTAACCGAGCAGTAATATGTGATATTAATTTAAGTACTCTCTCAGATAGAGAGACTGGGCATTTTGTATTTTGTTTTAGACCTAGAAACATCGATTCAGCACTTCTGCATTTGTCTTGCTAATAGTAAGTAACTAGGGAAAAGTAATTTCTTTAAGTATAGATAGGAAAAGAGTAAAGATTAGGTTAGATGTTTTCTGTATTTATTTGATACTGTCCTGAAATGTTGTTTTAAAATATTTCCTGTGATTTTGAACTCTGTGGTTACTGTATGGATTGAGTATTGTCTTGTTCTTTTATTATTTATTATTAAATATATTTAAACCTATCTTTGTGGCTGATATTTGTGAGACATATTTAAGCTCTTAGGGTACTTGCATATGTATTTGGTGACACTGTATGGGACACTCCTAAATAGCCTTGGTCTTGGTCACACTTACCATTTGGATAATAGTAACATTACATAGTAGGATTGGTCACCCTTTCTAAGGGCCTTTATAGCAGCTGATAAGCAGGAGTTGGTGGCAGTGATAACTACCTTATAGTCTGGGCAGAAGGAGCATAGCTATTAAGCCTGTTCCAGCCTTCCCCAGGTGAGTGAGTGTGTGTGTGTGTGTGTGTGTGTGTGTGTGTGTGTGTGTGTGTGTGTGTGTGTGTGTGTGTGTGTATAAATCCAATCTGAAAGTGTGTGTGTCAGCTACTTGGGCAGGGGCACGAAGCATTGGTTGGACAGAGAGGGTGCTGGAGGTCTTAGCTTGACCCCTCTTCTGAGATCTTAACCCTATAGCTGTGCCAGTAGGGAGTCTTATTGGGGATCTGGAGAAAGAGGTAGAAACCAGCCCCAGACTGACAGTGATCTCTCTGTGATCTTAAGGGAAATTGTACTATACTGTGTGTGTACTTGTCATCCTCCCACTGGGTACATCCCTCACTGTTGCTATTGGTGAGGATTGAGGCTCCTTGATTACTGGGCCAGTTCAGGGGCATCACATGCTTCCTTCTGTTTTTGTGTGCATATAGTAGCAAAGTATGAAAACATTGTTAAATGCTTTGAGGTACAATATGATAGCCTCCTGACTAGAGACGATTATGTTTTTGTTTGTTACTATCACTCTGAGTGTGACAATGTATAAATAAGGGGAGGTGGGAAGTGGGAGTTGTGCTCCAAAATGGGGGGGGGGTGATTTCAGATGTCTGCAACTGCACAGAACTGCTTTAGCTGAAATGTAATATCATTGACGTTTGCTTATACAGTGTGCTAGGTTCATTCAACTGTAGCAGAGGAATTGTGTTTCAGATGGTATGCTCGATCCATTCCTCCAGCATCAAGGTTTACACATGTAATTTAGTGGCCCCATATACCACCAGTAGAAAATATTTCCTTCTGATCTTTTTTTTGGCTACTTCTGTTAGGGGTCAACACAGCAGATCATCAGTTTCCATTTCTTCCTGTGCTATGCATCTTGCTCTGTCATACCAACCACCTGCATGACCTCTCTCACCACATCCATAAACCTTATCTTAGGCTTTCCTCTTTTCCTCTTACCTGGCAGCTCCATCATTAGCATCCTTCTCCCAATATACCCAGCATCCCTCCTCAGCACATGTCTAAATCAATGCAATCTCGCCTCTCTGGCTTTGTCTCCAAATGGTCCAACTTGGGCTGACCCTAAAATATAGTCATTTCTAATCCTGTCCATCCTTGTCACACCCAATGCAAATCTTAACATCTTTAACTCTGCTACCTGCAGCTCTGACTACTGTCCTCTCATCAGTGCCACTATCTCTAACCCATATAACATCTTGTAGACCTTCCCTTTCCCTCTTACCAGTACCCATCTGCCACAAATCACCCCTGACACTCATCTCTTCCCATTCTATCCTGTCTGCACTCTCTTCTTCACCTCTCTTTTACACTCACCATTACTCTGAACTGTTGATTCTAAGTATTTAAACTCATGCAATTTCACCAACTCTACTCCCTGCATTCTCACTGTTCCTCTGTTCTCCCTCTCATTCACACACATATATTCTGTCTTAGTCCTGATGACATTCATTCCTCTTCTTTCCTTTCTAGAGCATATCTGCATCTCTCCAGGGTCTCCTGTACCTGCTCCCTACTCTCATTACAAATCACAATGTCATCGGCAAACATTGTAGTCCATGGGGACTCCTGTCTGATCTCATCTGTCAACCTGTCCATCACTATTACAAATAAGAAAGGGTTCAGGGCTCACAACTGATCCTTGATGTAATCCCACCTCCACCCGGAATGCATCCATCACTCCTACCACAGATCTCACCACTGTCACACTGCCCTCATACATATCCTGTACAACTCTTACATATTTCTCTGCCACTTCCAACTGCCTTATACAATGCCACAACTCCTATCTAGGCACCCTGTCATATGCATTCTCTAAGTCCACAAAGACACAATGCAACTCCTTCTGACCTTCTCTATACTTCTCCATCAACACTCTCATTGCAAACATTGCATCTGTAGTGCTCTTTCCTGGCATGAAACCATACTGCTTCTCACTAATCATCACCTCCCTTCTTAACCTAGCGTCCACTACTCTTTCCCGTAACTTCATACTGTGGCTGATCAGTTTTATCTCTCTGTAGTTATTACAGTGCTGCACATCACCCTTATCTTAAAAATCTGGACCAATACACTTCTCTGCTCCTCAGGCACCCTCGCACTTTCCAAGATTCCGTTAAACAATCTGGTGAAAAACCCATGTGCCATCTCTCCTAAACACCTCCATCCTTCCACAGGTATCTCATCTGAACCAACAGCCTTTCCATTCTTCATCCTTTTCATAGCTATCTTTACTTCCTCCTTGCTAATCCATTGCATTTCCTGATTCATGATCCCCATATCATCCAACCTTCTCTGCCTCTCATTCTCTTCATTCATCAGCCCCTCAAAGTACTCCTTCCATCTGTTCAACACACTCTCCTCACTTATGAATACATTTCTCTCATTATACTTTATCACCCTAACCTGCTGCACATCTTTCCCAGTTGGTCCCTCTGTCTAGCCAATATTTGCGGGTCCTTTTTTCCCTCCTTAGTATCCAGCCTTTCATACAACTCACAATACACCTTATCCTTAGCCTTCTCCAACTCTGTCTTCACCATATGGCTCATCTGCTTGTACTCTTGTCTACTTTCTTCATCTCTCTGACAATTCCCACTTCTTCTTTGCCAACCCCTTCCTCTGTGTACTCTCCTGTATTTCCTCATTCCACCACCAGATCTCCTTGTCCTCCTTCCTCTGTCCATATATTACACCAAGCACCTTTCTAGCAATTTCCCTTACCACCTTTGCTGTGGCTGCCCAGCTGCCTGGTAGCTCTTCACTGCCACCCAGTGCCTGCCTTAACTCTTCCTTGAACTCCGCTTTACAGTTATCCTTTTTGAACTTCCACCATTTGATTTTTGGCACTGCCCTCACTCTCCTCTTCTTCTTCTCCATCACCAAAGTCATCCTACAGGTTACCATCCCATGCTGCCTAACTACACTTTCACCTGTCACCACTTTACAGTCTCCAGTCTCCTTCAGACTGGCCCTTCTACATAGGATATAATCCACCTGTGTGCATCTTCCTCCACTCTTGTATGTCACCCTATGCTCCTCCCTCTTCTTAAAATATGTATTCACCACAGCCATGTCAATCCTTTTCGCAAAATCCACTACCATCTGACCTTCTGCATTCCTCTCCTTAACACCATACCTACATATCACCTCCTCATCCCCTCTGTTCCCTTCACCAACATGCCCATTGAAATCCACTGCAGTCACCACTCTCTCATCTTTGGGTACACTCTCCACCACTTCATCCAACTCATACCAAAATGTTTCTTTCTCATACATCGCACACCCAACTTGCGGAGAATATGCACTAACAATATTCATCATCACATCATTAATTTCCAGATTCATAAACATTACTCTATCCAACACACTTTTCATTCCAAAACATTCTTGACACACTGTTCCTTAGGATAACCCCTTCCTTCTAATGTTGGTGTTGTATCTACTCTCTTGAGGTTTTCCTCTATAAACATTCTATAAACCATCTAATTGAGATGGATCTTTTGGAGGATTCAGCCATGCCAGAAGAACAGCATAAAGATTATGAAGAGATCAATTTGGAGCTACATCTCTGATTCATTTATCTCATCATTCCAGAGCCCATTATGACCCAGATAATAATCTGATTAATACTCTGTTGGAAAGCAATAATAAGGTTGTACATCCCAGGCTAGGAAAGAGATAGACCTTTCAGTTTAAACTAACAATTTCCTCAAATGAGCAATCATCTTATCTGCACTATACCACTCTCATTTGCTCTTGTTTTTTATTTGTTAGATTACATGTTTGTCTATAGTACAAATGAGATGATATAAAATGAATGAATGAAGTACCCATTATATGCTTATTCCAGTCAAAGAATCAGATTGCTTCAATTTAAAAATATCTTGCAATGTCAGTCAAGCCCCTTGGCACTTTCTGGAACACTCATTTTAAACTGACCCACAAGACTTTGAAGCAAAGGAGACCAACTTATATATACAAAAGGCAATAATGCATTACCATAAATCAGCAAACAACAGTTGCACTAACACAAAAATGCAGGATAATTATCCTTTAATACTATTTATAAATGTTATATACTCTTAATTTTTATTTATTTCTCTGAAACAATATGTTTATCATGATACTCAAAGTCACTTAAAAAGGTGGCTTCACAAAATAAGCTTTTTAGGTAAGTTAAGCGCAGTTCTGTATTAATCTTTCTACTTGCAGTAAACTCAGACTTGTGAAGATGAATGGGACAGCCATGATGCAGAATGTATCCATACTTCTGATTTTAAGTGTTAGAGCACTTTACAGAAACATTTTGTTATACTCTTAGATTATTACTTGCAATATAAACAAAAGGGAAAGAAAGCCAGATAGTTCCACTGAGTTCACTTGGAATTTACCACTAAAGTGATTTTATTAATTACTTTTGAGTAGTATTACAACTTAGTTCAATGAAAAGCAGGTGCAGACACATAAATAGGTATGCTTATATGCTGGTTCTTTATAGGCTAGTATAGAAAGAGATGCAGCAGACAATTAATGTGTTTCCATTTTTTTCACACATTTCTTTACTAAAACTCTGGACTTTTATCTGTGTATATGTATTTTTCTCTTTTCTTGTTAATTTGTACGTTTGCTTGAATTCTTATTAGTTTGATATTCTCACACATACAAAAAAAGAATTCTAAAAGTAGTTTTCATGGTATGCGTATTTTGGATTGACTTCAGCAGTTGCTTATCATCTTCAGCTTCTTTTCCTTCTTCCATGTTTCTCCTACATTGTGTCTTACTTTTTGGCCCCCAGTGACTGTCCAAATCCCTTGATTGTGTCTTGGGCTTTGCTTGCAGCAGCAGTTATACTACCTTGAGCTTGTTTAGTGAACTCGTCAGATACTAAGAAAGAAGACAAAACAGTTTTATTTTTTTGTCCCAATATTTAGCTGCTCCTTAAAGTGTCAGTGTCCTAAAATGCAACATTATTTTCAGAACAAAAACAGTGAATTTGTAAATGTCTTACAGTGTCCAGCTCTAAAAAATTGAGGAAAAACTCTGTTATTGTAACTGCCTGCTGAGTAAACTAACTGAATAAAATTATATACTTCTGTTAGTTTTAAAAAGCATGATATCCATGTTTATTCTTTAAGGACTAGAGACTAAAGAGATTGTTGAGCCTCTATAAAGTAAGTATATACAACCTCAGTCTGTAGAACTCACAAATCAGTGATTTCACTTATAAACATATGGGTCTACTGCAAGTGCTGACACGCTTGTAGTTCATGACACACTTGCTCAAAAAGGCAAGCATTCTGCCTCCCACTAGCCTGATCTTAATACTTAGCCCTCCCAAAATACAGTCCTATGAAACTGCATAGCCCTACCAGAGCTCTAAGTCTAAACCAAAAAGTTCTACCAAGACCCTAACCCAAGCCCTCACTCCCTAAACCCAAAACTCCATTCCCACTCCCTAAACCTAAAGTCCCCACCTCTAACCCCTCCATAAAACTAAATTTCCTAATTACACCCTAAACCAAAATTCATCCTGCTCCTTGAGCCTAAAACTCCCCTGCTGTTCCAGCTCACTAACCCTAAAACTCCCTAAATGATCTCTAATCTAAAACGTCCCCCTGCTCCTGATAGCAGATGAACAAGAGTTAGCCCATGTGGTACACTGATTTCCATCATGAGGATATGCTTGAAATCCTGCTTAACTATCAGCATTTTTTGTTATTCCATCCCATCCTTTACAATAAAAGTCTGTCATTTGTTCCATACACTCCTCAGTTATGTTACTGTTTCTGATTGTATTACTTGTGAAGCTAGGTTGTTCCAGGCATCCACCATATTTTAACAGCAACCACAGATGTCTGTTCATATCCAGAGGCCTCCAATGTGCAAACAAGGCTTTATTATAATTTGTTTAAGATGAACTACAGTGCCATCCCTTGAATTATCTGTTCTACAGAACACAGCATTTCATTACACCTGCAATAATTTTTCTTTAATTGAGCTCATAATTCTGATGCTACTTAGAACTGTAAAGATAAAGAACAAAACGTTAAGTTTTATCACATTATCCAAGGCTATTATCCATTTTTTTGTTTAACATATCAAAATATGATAAATTTATAAATATTGTACCTGTATGGAAAAAATATATGAGGAGATATTTAATTTGAATTATGTTAAGCAATGCTCTGATTGTCATTTGTAAACAGAAGTTTATTCACAGTATAAGGTATCGTGCATAAATTCAAATGCACCATTGTGGATGAAAATACAGTTTTTATGCAATACGTAAGAGTGCATTTAAAGCAGTAACTTCTTTGCAAAGGTACACTTGCTAAGTCTGAGATTGTTTTGTATGAAACCCCAACCACATGCTCTGGAGCTGTCTAAGGCTAGTAGCTGATGCCATGACCCATACAGCTGCACTCTTCATGGTCACATTCCACATGGGACACATTCCATTTTTTAATACTCTGACCACTGTGTTTATTGCATCCGATAATGCAGCCCAGGTACTGATTGTAGGTATACTAAACTCCATTTTTCTGAAATACCTCTCAATCAGCCTTTTATCATTGATTTTTTCCATCTCCAGTACACTTCCAGTTTTTCACTGTCTAACTTCATTGATCCCTCATCGAGCTGCTGTTTAGCATCATAACATAATTGCCCTTCATTTTGCTCCAGAGCTGTCTTTGGTTCATTTCCTTCCTCCTTCCTCCCTCCCTCCCTGCTTGCCCTGATCTGTCTTCACTCTTCTTCCTGTACATACAGTTTCTACTTTCTGTCATAATTCAATGCCTCTTATTAGACAACATCTGTCTGCATGCTTTCTTCTAGTCTTAGCTTCTATAACAGTTTTGTTTGAGTTTCCTGTGTTTCTGGCAGTCATTTTCTGCTGATAGTCTGTTTTCATTATTATTGAGAGTAACAGGGCCTCTTGACCTTCTGTAGTATGAGTGATTGGGTAATAGCAGGGACTGAGTAGTAATTTGATCTTCTAACTCTTCCATCCTTACTGGTATATAAACCCTGTGTCTTGAAAAGGTTGTGCTTGTTTTATCAGGCTGTGGATGGCATTTCATTACTGAAGCTAAGCGGAAATTCCTTAAGATTCCAGGAGCAGGATAAGTTATTTCTTACACTTATTTCACTGAACTGCACTTCTGAAACACTTATAATTGTGCTATGCAATTAATCTACTACATTTTGCACTGTTATAAAGCTTTTTTTACTGTTGCATTTATGTACTGTTTTATACTGTTTTAACTGTATTTTTCATTGTTAGATATTGTTTCATTCCTCTAATTGCATGTTCATACTGAGAGTTGTATTTTCTGTTTGTGAGTGCTCTATCCGAGCTTTTCTGTGCATTTTTGATTTTTTGAGGTTTCTGTGTTCTAATCTAGTCTGTGCATTCCTGATGTTTTGAGGTTTCTGTGTTCTAATCTAGTCTGTTTACAATTAAAAGCATTCTCTAGAGTCTGCTTGCTCCTTGATTTGTTTTAAAACTTTCATTTAGTGGCTACAGATAGGAATTTTAATAGTGTGCATTACTATAATTGCATTTTTATTTAATTACGAAATTGTAAACTGGTTTTTCATACTGAGACTTGTATTTTCTCTTTGTGAGTGTTCTTTCCATGCTTTTAAAGTGAGGTTTCTATGTTCTGCTCAGGTGGCATAATCCTGATAAAGGTTTCCTGTTGTCTAGGCCTCATAGTTTTGTTTGAGTTTCCTGTGTTTCTGGCAGCCATTTTCTGCTGATAGTCTGTCTTCATTATTATTGAGAGTAACAGGGCCTCCTGAACTTCTGTAGTACAAGTGATTGGGTAATAGCAGGGACTGAGTAGTAATTTGATCTTCTAACTCTTCCATCCTTACTGGTATATAAACCCTGTGTCTTGAAAAGGTTGTGCTTGTTTTATCAGGCTGTGGATGGCATTTCATTACTGAAACTAAGTGGAAATTCCTTAAGATTCCAAGAGCAGTATAAGTTATTTCTTACACTTATTTCACAGAACTGCTCTTTTGAAATGCTTATAATTGTGCTATACAGTTAAGCTACTACATGTTCCACTGTTATAAAGCTTTTTTTTACTGTTGCATTTATCTACTATTTTATATTGTTTTAACTGTCTTTACATTGCTAGATACTGTTTCATTACTCTAATTGCATGTTTACTGAATTGCTTAACTGTAAACTACTTTTTTCATACTGAGAGTTGTATTTTCTGTTTGTGAGTGCTCTATCCAAGCTTTTCTGTGCATTTTTGAATTTTTGAGGTTTCTGTGTTTTAATCTAGTCTGTGCATTTTTGATTTTTTGAGGTGTCCGTGTTCTGATCTAGTCTGTTTACAATTAAAAGCATTCTCTAGAGTCTGCTTGCTCCTTGATCTGTTTTAAAACTTTCATTTAGTGGCTACAGCTAGGAACTGTAATAGTGTGCATTACTATAATTGCATTTTTATTTAATTACTAAATTGTAAACTACTTTTTCATACTGAGACTTGTATTTTCTCTTTGTGAGTGTTCTTTCTATGCTTTTAAAGTGAGGTTTCTATATTCTGCTCAGGTGGCATAATCTTGACAGAGACTTACTGTTGTCTAGGCCGGATAGTTTTGTTTGAGTTTCCTGTGTTTCTGGCAGCCATTTTCTGCTGATAGTCTGTCTTCATTATTATTGAGAGTAACAGGGCCTCCTAACCTTCTGTAGTACGAGTGATTGGGTAATAGCAGGGACTGAGTAGTAATTTGATCTTCTAACTCTTCCATCCTTACTGGTATATAAACCCTGTGTCTTGAAAAGGGTGTGTTTGTTTTATCAGGATGTGGACGGCATTTCATTACTGAAGCTAAGCGGAAATTATAATTGTGCTGTACAGTTAATATACTACATTTTGCACTGTTATAAAGCTTTTTTTACTGTTGCATTTATGTACTGTTTTATACTGCTTTAACTGTATTTTTCATTGCTAGATACTGTTTCATTACTCTAATTGCATGTTTACTGAATTACTTAACTGTAAACTGCTTTTTTTCTACTGAGAGTTGTATTTTCTGTTTGTGAGTGCTCTATCCAAGCTTTTCTGTGCATTTTTGATTTTTTGAGGTTTTTGTGTTTTAATCTAGTCTGTGCATTCTTGTTTTTTTTGAGGTTTCCGTGTTCTAATCTAGTCTGTTTACAATTAAAAGCATTCTCTAGAGTCTGCTTGCTCCTTGATCTGTTTTAAAACTTTCATTTAGTGACTAAAACTAGGAACTGTAATAGTGTGCATTACTATAATTGCATTTTTATTTAATTACTAAATTGTAAACTGCTTTTTAATACCGAGACTTGAATTTTCTCTTTGTGAGTGTTCTTTCTATGCTTTTAATTCTATGTTCTGCTCAGGTGGCATAATCTTGATAGAGGCTTACTGTTGTCTAGGCCTGGTAGTTTTGTTTGAGTTTCCTGTGTTTCTGGCAGCCATTTTCTGCTGATAGTCTGCCTTTATTATTATTATTGAGAGTAACAGGGCATCCTGACCTTCTGTAGTACGAGTGATAGGGTAATAGCAGTGACTGAGTAGTATTTTGATCTTCTAACTCTTCCATCCTTACTGGTATATAAACCCTGTGTCTTGAAAAGGTTGTGCTTGTTTTATCAAGCTGTGGATGGCATTTCATTATTGAAGCTAAGCGGAAATTCCTTAAGATTCCAAGAGCAGGATAAGTTATTTCTTACACTTATTTCACTGAACTGCACTTCTGAAAAGCTTATAATTGTGCTATACAGTTAATCTACTACATTTTCCACTGTTATAAAGCTTTTTTTTACTGTTGCATTTATCTACTGTTTTATACTGTTTTAACTGTATTTTCATTGCTAGACACTGTTTCATTACTCTAATTGCATGTTTACTGAATTACTTAACTGTAACCTGCTTTTTTCATACTGAGAGTTGTATTTTCTGTGTGTGCTCTATCTGAGCTTTTCTGTGCATTTTTGATTTTTTGATGTTTCTGTGTTCTAATCTAGTCTGTGCATTCTTGATTTTTTGAAGTTTCTGTGTTCTAATCTAGTCTGTTTACAATTAAAAGCATTCTCTGGAGTCTGCTTGCTTCTTAATCTGTTTTAAAACTTTCATTTAGTGGCTACAGCTAGAAACTGTAATAGTTTCCCCTTCCTCCTATCCTCCCTAGTGTTGTGGTGTTCTTATACTTGGTGGCCTTGCAGTTGCCACACTGTATGTTTGATCTGTGACACTCCTACCAGTCTAGTGTCATTAGTTCATTCAATCTAATAGAGAACATTTGTGAAGGCCAACCCACTCAGATTCTTAACCTTGAAATAATTTCTGTTCCAACTTTCTCCATTTCCACTTTACTGAAAAAAAAAGTCTAAGCTTGCTTCCCCTCTTTCCTGTAACAAGTCTTGTCCAGATACAGATTTGCTGTGTCCAGGACTGTTTGTAAGCTCCTGAACCCCCCCACCCCCACTTAACTAGGGTTAAAGTATTCCTGGCGCCATAACGTCTGCTCTTCAAATTTTCCCTTGCAACTAGCCAGCTTTTTAGTTTTAGCACTCAAATCTGTTTCTTTGAGCACAGCCCTTGAACAGAACTCATTGTAAGCGCTAAATAAGCTGCAAATTACTACAGCACTCAACTTTCCTCACTTGTCTAGAGGAAAATAGTTTTTAGTACTTAATAAATAAGCACCTATCCAGGCATGTCTATAGGTCAGCTCCCGGTGTTTTCTCCTGTCTACCTGATGAATCTGGGCATCTTGGGACAGTGCAGCAATTGCCTCATGTACACAGACAACCCTCTCCTCCTACCACCCAACACTACGACCTGTGAGAGATGCACTTATATAGCCAAACTGGAAGCAAAGCTCTCTTCACCAAAGACTGGACTAGACAGTCAAGATGAGAAGGTAAACATTTGCACCGCACCACACTCATTACATAGTCCCTCAAAACATACACCACCAAAACACACACACAGAAGCACAAAACACACACCTACATTCGCAGAGGCTCTCAGTAAAAATTTGCCCAAACAACCGAGACCTCCAAAGCAGAAATGCAAGCAACCTCCACCCCCAACACAACTCAAATGACACACAGCCCACATACTCAGTGTGCCACTCAACTACAGCCCATAAGGCATAACGTACCCAACACTCAAGTCATAGGTGACTCTATAGTCAGGCACACTGATGCTCCACTCACCAGGCTAAACAAGGAGAAAGTTACTGTCAGCTGCCTGTCGGGTGCCAAGATCCGCCACATAACACACGCACTCAGGTCACTCCACAACAAGTACAAATATGACTCTGTAATTTTCCATGTATGTGTGAATGACCTGAGACGTACCTCCCTGGACTACATGAAAGGAGACATAGAGGAGCGCTCTGATCTTGTAGCCCAGGCAGGTATGACCCTCGCCCCGAGTAGCATCCTGCCATCACCCAGAATGATACCACAGTACAAGGACAAAATTATTGACTTCAACAATTGACTAAGCTTCTGGTGTCATTCTAAGGGAATCCAGTATCTTTCTGCCTGGGATGACATGATCGACAGACCACTCTGTTTTGCCAGAGATGGCCTGCACCTGTCACCTTTGGGATTCCGGATACTGGCAAAGGCTCTTGCCAACCCTATATTGCCTTTTTCAGGCAAGGTTCAAATGACAAATTCACCACCGTAACAGGTACAAGCAAGCAAAAACTGAGGGTAATGCTACTCAATGCTAGGAGTCTAAACTTCAAAATGCACTCACTCGAGGCACTCCTTAAAATGGAGAACATTGACATCTGTGTAGTGACAGAGACCTGGTTCAAAGCTCCAGAGAGCAGCCCTGCATTACCAGGCTATAATTAATTTCACACTTTTCGGCCACCAAACCCGGACCGAAGCACTAAAGGTGGAGGTGTGTCCATATTCATTAAGGATATCCACACCTCCAAGCTAGTTGCTCAGCATAATGCATCCGAGATTATCCAAGTGCAGCTTACTCTGGGCAAAACTGCAATCCAGATTGTAGCTTGCTACAGACTCCCCAACATGTCCCAGGATTCCCACTCCTCTTTTCTTGATACACTGGAAAGTATTAAGGTACAACCCAATACCCGAATAATGGGTGATTTCAACTACCCCACCATTAACTAGGGAAAACTACTCATGTACCAACTTTTTTGCTCAACGTTTTCTGGAATTCATCAATTCCAATGCCTTGGATCAACTTATCCACACACCCACCAGGGGCAGCAATATCCTAGACCTGGTCATCACCAACATGGGTGACCGGTGTTCCACACCAGAAGTCAGCTCCTTGTTGGTCAGATCTGACCACAAGCTAATCACCCTAGACATCCACATCCCGCTCCCACCCCCATTAGGAAAACAACCGTAAAAAATTTCTCCAAGCCAACTTCACTCTTCTTAAGACAAAAGTGGCAAACTTCACGACACCCATGCAGATGGACAGGTATGACTGCCGAATCCTACACAAATGCACTTTATAAGCACTTACATGAGTGCATGGATCATGCTATCCCTAACAGAACCAAGATGCTATCCTCCAAAAAAAGGAAGCCAATCTGGTGGCCTTCTGCCATGAACAAACTCTACAACAGAAGAAAGAAACTGTTGCAAAAAAGAGTAAAATCCCATGATTGGAGGAACTCCCTGGTCAGCCTCAGTAAGAAGCTGAGATTCCCTCATAAAATCCTCCAAAGCTAGTTATGAAAACAAAATCACCACTGATTCTAAAAACAACCACAAAGCATTCTATAGCTATGTCAAGAATCTCAATGGCAACACTCAGATCTGCTCAGAGTTACAGCACAATGACACTAAATATACAGAACCAACTGATATTGCCAACATCCTGGCAGTTGGGTCAGTGCAAACTTTACCTGCCTCACACCCCCTAAATGGCCCATCTTTATACCGGAAGAATGCAAATTTCCTGTATTCACAGCTGCACAGGTAAAAACCTCACTCTCCAAAAGCCAAGAACACAGCATCCATGGGACCTGACATCATCCCAGGCTGCCTTCTACATGAACTACAGAATGACCTAGCACCTCACCTAAGTACCATGTTCAATCACAGCCTCACCTCAGGCTTTGTGCCCATTGAATGTCACACTGCAATGGTTATCCCACTCCACAAAGGGCGGGCCACAACATACTCCAGGAACTGCTGCCCCATTAGCCTGATGAGCCTGGTCTGCAAGGCCATGGAACTCACAAACAAAGACATTGGAGATCTCCAAACTCTGGACCCCACACAGTTCAGGTTTGTAAAAGGCAGATCATGTCTCTTAAACCTGATAGACTTCTTTGAAGCAGTCACCAAAGCCATAGATGAGGGTAAGGTGGATCACACAGCCTATCTAGATCTCGCCAAGACGTTCAACACCATCCCCCACTCTGGAATTATAGATAAACTCACTAAACTAGGTATAAATCCCTATGTCACAAGATGGGTTGCCAACTGGTGTACTGACAGAACCCACACTGTGAAAGTAGCAGACTTCAAATCAGACTTCTGACCAGTGACAAGTGGAGTACCACAGGGTTCAGTCCTGGGTCCTCTCCTGTTTGGTATCTACTTCTCTGAAGTACAGGCTAACACAGAAGGTCTTTGACTAAATAAATTTGCAGATGACTGCAAACTAGGAGCCATAATCGAAACTCCTAACGATGTGGACATCCTACAAAAGGGCCTCACTGAGACAGATGCCTGGTGTGAAAGCCATGGTCTTAAGCTCAATGCCAAAATGTGCATTGTCATCCCCTTTGGTAAAAACTCTGTATCCATGAACTACCACATAGGCGGTAGTCTGCTTATCACTGAAAGTGTGATAAGAGACCTTAGGACATAGGTGGACAGTAGTCTCTCCTTTGATAATCACATCACCCCAGTGGTCAGGAAATCCTTCTACATGGCACACCTCATCACAAAAGGTGTCTCATCCAGAAAAAAGAGGTCATTGTTCCCCTCTACTCATCACTCATTAGACCCATTATAGAGTACAACACCCCTTTTGGTATGTACCTCACAAGACATCTACAACAACTGGAAAGGCTGCAGAAATACCTCACAAAGAGGATTACCGGTCTCAAACAGATGCCCTACGCAGACCGACTCAAAAAACTCCAGCTTTACTCCATCGCATATCGCCTACTCAGAGGCGATCTCTGCCTAACATACAAAGCTATGTCAAACCCAGAGCTGTTGGACATGCTCCACTTAAAGAAATCCCAATCCTTCCGAGCTACACGCTCTAGGGACCTAAACCTTGTCACCACAATAAACAGAACATGCTGGAGGGATAGATTCCTGTCCCAGAGACTTCCCATACTCTGGAACAGAAGTACCTATCTTTGTCAAACAGAGCTCCTCATTAACACTATTCAAGAAAAATCTTGATGATTGGATGGGTAATAAGAAATTCACCCAGGGGATCACTTCTGTGGTTCTGCTTGAAAGGGGCACAGGCAAATAATTTTCTTGAGTAGCGAAAGCCAGGGTACCTTTTTGGCTAGGCTTGTATAGGCCCTAGGGCCAATAGCCTAGTACCTACCTGTGAATCTATGAACCTATGAACCTGCACTTTCTTCTCCACCCCTCCCCGTCTGCTTCCTAAGCTAATCATTCTCATCCCTGTCTGTCTATGAAGATACTTTTTTTTTTGCTTTGACTGTCAACATGCACAACTTCTCTGTTTAACAACTGCTTCTTCCTTTGTTCAGCTCTACCTTATTGTGCTTTTTCTGCATCTTTGTGCCCGTTATTGGCTTTCCTGTGCTGCTTTTATCTGTATATCATACAACTTGTCCTGTAAATATCTACTACCTCTGTAATTTATGTAAAGGCTTCTTCTGTGTGTTATTTTGTTTTCCACATGCTGTTTATGTCTGTGTGTTTTATATGTTATCCTGCAAATCTTTACTACCTGATCACTCCTATCATTTCTGTTAGGCAGTACCGCCAGTTGGAAGATGGTATATATATTTATATCTATCTATAGATATATATAGATATATATATATATATATATGTGTGTGTGTGAGTGTGAGTGTATGGATGGTTTGCTATCACATAAATGAATGAAACCGGTAATGTCGACACATCGTCATTTGATGTATTCAACATTACCCAGCGTAGTCTGCCTACCAGCCATGTGCAACTAATCTATTGCAATGGGGCAAGCCCCCTGCACCCCCACACCCACTGCTCATTATATATACAAACTCCAAGATTGTACTACAGTGAGGAAATGGATACATCCCCACTATACTGCAATCTCCAAGCAGAATGTCGACCTCACAACAGCGAATGCACACTAGCATTCGTTGTTGTGGTGTCAACCATTTTCGGTTCAGCCTTCTGTGAACTGGAAAATAGCCTTTCAACTATCGCAGTTCAACTGAATGCCTTCCAAAATTTTGATAGTAAACCTATACATATATATATATATATATATATATATATATATATATATATATATATATATATATATATATGATAACCTGATGTGTATGGTCTAATACAGTGACTGTTCAGTCACAAATAGCTTTAATACCTACAGAAATAAAAATTCACTTTAATAACATAATGCAATTTAAATGCCCAGACACAGCATAGTTTTTTTTTTCTTTTTTTTGTATAGAAGAGATAAGGACACAGTGACAGCATAAGTTCAAAATTAAGTGTACTATTGCATGTAAAAGTAATGCATGCACTTGATATCCAGAACACATGACTCAGTGTATCTATGTAAGTATTCCAACAGAGGGCAGTCAAACCATGTCGCTGTGTCATGTACTCATGTAGTTTATCATCCACTTGTCCTGTTTTGCTCATTCGTGATCATGAGTTAATGAAAAGTGTTAGACAGCTGGCATGACTTTGTTGGGCACCATGCTGTAATATTCATTACTGGACGAGTCCTGCATCCTTGGATACTCTGGGCAGACTACTACTTTTGATTCTGCCCAATGAGTTATTATCTGCTGGATCTGCCATCCTGAAGTAATGGATAATATTTATGTTGCATACTTTCTACACAGCAACTAACTCCTAGGTTCATAGGTAAGTACTAGACTAGCTGTCCTTGTGGGCCATTTCAGTTTCTCTTTTTGTGCTCAAAATAACCCATCCCATTTGGTTATAGACTGGCCTCACTTGTCCCATGGTTAATAATTATATATTACCCCTAATAAGAATAACCGGGATCATGCTATAGATAATTTGACATGACCCATGCATCGGATAAAGCATTTAGGAGCTGCATCTGTCCATTAGTAGTAGAGTGGGCAGTCCTAGGGAACAGTTTCTGTTTCCCATCTTTAAATATAAGCTGCACTTCAAAATGGACAGGGATGAACTTTGTTTTATATGAATGAGGAACCTGTTCCATAGCAATGGTATCCTCTGTGAAATATACCTGTCCCTCCAAAACATTCTGTTGATGTTGCAGAAAATGTTTAGATCCATAGACTGAGTATTTCTGATGCCATTTGACTTGCTGGTGTGCAGTAAATCCATCAGTAATTGGTCAGAGGATGCCTTGTATGCCAGACACAGGTCACCTGTTAGCAGTATGTAGGATACTGAGTATAGTGACAATGCTTTAAATTGGTCCCTGAAAGACATGTTGTTTAGCCATTGTATCCTTTTAGTAAGGTACTTTTATGGCATTCTAGTTGTTGCATGTGTTTAGAAAGATACATGCCAAAGGGGGCATTATATTTAATGACTGTCCAAATGATTGCTGAGTAAAGGAGGCAATGAAATCTCTACGGGGACAATGACATCCCTAGATCTAGACACAATCCCTTTGTTTATTATGTGGTAGTTCCCTATGGTAGATGACTTCCCAAAGGATACAGTAATGCATTTATTTGGAATTTAGTTTCAGACCATGAATTTAACACAAGTTATTTATTTGAGACAAACATTACTGCAGGATGGGTAAATCATTTGGGGATTCAATGACTTCTCCTAGCTTGCAGTCATCTGCAAATATCATCAGCCAGAGACCTTTGGTACTGGCTTTTACTTCAGAAAAGCAGATGCCAAACAGGAGAAATCCCAGCACAAAACCCTGGGAGACTCCACTGGTGACTGGTCTCTTTGTAAAGGTAACTTCTCCTGTTTATCTGTGTCCTATCTGTGAACCAGTTGGAAATCCAGCAGGTGGCATAGAGGTTTATTCCCAGTTTATTTAGCTTTTCTACTATGCTTGAGTGGGGAATTGTGTCAAAAGCTTTGGCCAGGTTGAAGTATGCAGTGTGTGCTATTTTGCCTTCATCAATTGCTTTGGTGACCTTCTCAAAAAATTCACCAGGTTGAGTAAGCATGACCTGCACTTGATGAATCCAAACTGAGAAGGGTCTAGTATTTGGAGATTCCCTAAGTCCTGATTGATTAATTTCATAATACGTCTTTCCACAGCTTTTCATATCAGTCTGGTCAGACTCATGGGTCTGTAGTTACCTGTGTCTGTGGAAGGTACTCCCTTATGCAGGGGAATGACTGTAGCTGTTCTCCATTCACTTGGCACAAAACCTGTATAGATGCTGAGATTGAAAAGTGTTGTTAGGAGTGTGGCTAAATCATACTATATGCTATATAAGATACATCCAGGGATATCACCAGGACCCATTGATGTAGTATTTTTAGCTTTTGATAGCAGTTTTAGGACATGGTCTTGTTTAATAGCTGGAGATGAGCCAGTTTAGGTATATCTTGAGGAACAGATGGAGGGGAGGGACGGGTAAAGTTAGAGTTAAATTTATCACAGGTAGGTTATCTATATTTTCAGCCTCAGTGTAGGTAACATCATTCACTATCAGCTCAGCACATTCCTGTTCATAGGTTCATAGGTTCATAGGTAGGTACTAGGCTATTGGCCCTAGGGCCTATACAAGCCTAGCCAAAAAGGTACCCTGTCTTTCGCCACCCAAGAAAATTATTTTCCTGTGCCCCTGTCAAGCAGAACCACAGAAGTGATCCCCAGGGTGAATTTCCTACTACCCATCCAGTCATCAAGATTTTTCTTGAATAGTGTTAATGAGGAGCTCTGTTTGACAAAGATAGGTAGTCTGTTCCAGAGTATGGGAAGTCTCTGGGACAGGAATCTATCCCTCCAGCATGTTCTGTTTATTGTGGTGACAAGGTTTAGGTCCCTAGAGCGTGTAGCTCGGAGGGATTGGGATTTCTTTAAGTGGAGCATGTCCAACAGCACTGGGTTTGACATAGCTTTGTATGTTAGGCAGAGATTGCCTCTGAGTAGGCGATATGCGATGGAGTAAAGCTGGAGTTTTTTTGAGACGGTCTGCGTAAGGCATCTGTTTGAGGCCAGTAATCCTCTTTGTGAGGTATTTTTGCAGCCTTTCCAGTTCTTGTAGATGTCTTGTGAGGTACATACCAAAAGGGGCATTGTACTCTATAATGGGTCTAATGAGTGATGAGTAGAGGGGAACAATGACCTCTTTTTTCTGGATGAGAAACCTTTTGTGATGAGGTGTGCCACGTAGAAGGATTTCCTGACCACTGTGGCGATGTGATTATCAAAGGAGAGACTACTGTCCACCTATGTCCCAAGGTCTCTTATCACACTTTCGGTGTTAAGTAGACTACCGCCTATGTGGTATTTCATGGGTACAGCGTTTTTACCAAAGGGGATGACAATGCACTTTTTGGCATTAAGCTTGAGACCATGTCTTTGACACCAGGCATCTCTCTCAGTGAGGCCCTTTTGTAGGATGTCCACATTGTTAGGGGTTTTAGTTATGGCTCCTAGTTTGCAGTCATCTGTGAATTTAGTTGGCCAAAGACCTTCTGTGTTAGCCTGTACTTCAGAGAAGTAGATACTAAACAGGAGAGGACCCAGGATTGAACCCTGTGGTACTCCACTTGTCACTGGTCTGAAGTCTGATTTGGAGTCTGCTACTTTCACAGTGTGGGTTCTGTCAGTAAGCCAGTTGGCAACCCATCTTGTGACATAGGGATTTATACCTAGTTTAGTGAGTTTATCTATAATTCCAGAGTGGGGGATGGTGTCGAACGCCTTGGCGAGATCTAGATAGCCTGTGTGAACCACCTTACCCTCATCTATGGCTTTGGTGACTACTTCAAAGAAGTCTATCAGGTTTAGGAGACATGATCTGCCTTTTACAAACCCAAACTGTGTGGGGTCCAGAGTTTGGAGATCTCCAATGTCTTTGTTTATGAGTTCCATGATGATACGTTCCATGGCCTTGCAGACGAGGCTCGTCAGGCTAATGGAGCGGTAGTTCCCGGGGTCTGTTGTGGCTCCCCCCCCCTTTGTGGAGTGGGATAACTGTCGCGGTGCACCATTCAATGGGCACAAAGCCTGAGGTGAGGCTATGATTGAACATGGTACTTAGTTGGGGTGTCAGTTCATTCTGTAGTTCATGTAGAAGGCAGCCTGGGATGTTGTCAGGTCCCATGGAAGCTGTGTTCTTGGCTTTGGAGAGTGAAGTTTTTACCTGTGCAGCCATGATTACAGGAACTTTGCATTCTTCCAGTATAAAGATGGGCCCTTTAGGGGGGTAAAGTTAGCACTGAACCTATCTGCCAGGTTGTTGGCAATATCAGTTAGTTCTGTATATTTAGTGTCATTGTGCTGTTACTCAGAGCAGATCTGAGTGTTGCCATTGAGATTTTTGACATGGCTATAGAATGCTCTGTGGTTGTCTTTAGAATCAGTGACAATTTTGTTTTCATAACTAGCTTTGGAGGATTTTATGAGGGATCTCAGCTTCTTACTGAAGCTGACCATAGAGTTCCTCCAGTCATGGGATTTTACTCTTTTTTGCAACAGTTTCTTTCTCCTGTTGTAGAGTTTGTTTATGGCAGAAGACCACTAGATTGGCTTCCTTTTTTTGGAGGATAGCATCTTGGTTCTGTTAGGGATAGCATGATCCATGCACTCGTGTAAGTGCTTATAAAGTGCATTTCTGTAGGATTCAGCAGTTGTACCTCTATTGTCCAGCTGCATGGGTGTCGTGAAGTTTGCCACTTCTGTCGTAAGAAGCGTGAAGCTGGCTTTGGAGACATTTTTTACGGTTGTTTTCCTAATGGGGAGTGGGAGCGGGATGTGGATGTCTAGGGTGATTAGCTTGTGGTCGGATCTGACCAACGAGGAGCTGACCTCTGGTGTGGAACACCGGTCACCCATGTTGGTGATGACCAGGTCTAGGATATTGCTGCCCCTGGTGGGGGTGTGGATAAGTTGATCCAAAGCGTTGGAATTGATGATTTCCAGAAAATGTTGAGCAAAAGAGTTGGTACATGAGTAGTTTTCCCATTTAATGGTAGGGTAGTTGAAATCACCCATTATTAGAGTGTTGGGTTGTACCTTAATATTTTACAGTGTATCAAGAAAAGAGGAGTGGGAATACTGGGGCATGGTGGGGGGTCTGTAGCAAGCTACAATCTGGATTGAGGTTTTGCCCAGAGTTAGTTGAACTTGGATAATCTCGGATGCGTTATGCTGAGGAACTAGCTTGGAGGTGTGGATATCCTTAATGAATATGAACACGCCTCCACCTTTAGTGTTTCAGTCCGGGTTTGGTGGCCGAAAGATGTGGTATGAATTATAGCCTGGTAATGCAGGGGTGCTCTCTGGAGCTTTGAACCAGGTCTCTGTCACTGCACAGATGTCAATGTTCTCCATTTTAAGGAGTGCCTCGAATGAGTGCATTTTGAGGTTTAGACTTCTAGCATTGAGTCGTATTACCCTCAGATTTTGCTTGCTTGTACCTGTTACGGTGGTGAATTTGTCATTTGAACCTTGCCTAAAAAAGGCACTGTAGGTGTGTGTTGTGCTTTTGGGATTACAAAAATAACTAAAATATGCCTTGTGATCATCTTTGGCTTGGGTAAATAATTTTGCCTCAGTGTTGGCTTTGGTGGATTTTATTAAGCTCCTGAGTTGTTTGTTTATTTCAGTGACAAGAACTCTAACATTTTGGGAATTACTCTTCTTACTTTTGGTCAAAATTTCTTCCTTTTATTATAAAGATTGCTGATGTTGTGGTTCCACCATGTGCGTTTCTTTCTGGAGTTTCTCCTGCACTTGTTTCTATGGGGTACAGCTGCATCAATGAAGCTGTTTACATGCTGGTATACTGTGGTAATGTACATTTCTGCATATTCAGTAGAGTTAACTGGGTTTGGGGCAGATTTGAAGCTTGCCAATGCATCACTTAGGAGTAGGTAGTTTGTCTTAAAGAAATTTCTAAAGATAACTTGGGTGGATGGAATCTCCGGTTTCAGTTTTATTTTGAAGGAGACTGCTTTAAGTTCAATCCGAAAAAGTGATGAAGATACCCAAGGGATGGTGAAAAATGCTCCCATGTTAGTAAAGACAAGATCCAAGATGTTATTCCCCTAGTGGGTACTATGACTAATTGTTCCAGGGCATTTGTATTGGCATAGTCCAGGAATCTGTGTGCTTCTGCACTAATGGTGGTGTAGGTTTCCCAGTCTATAGCTGGATAGCTTAGATTACTTAGGAAAATTGTATTGGATTTAATAGTTAGTGATACTTGTTCATGGGTTCATAGGTGTGTACTAGGCTAATGGTCCTGGAGCCTTTACAAGCCTAGTCCATAGAAGTGCCCTGGTATCGTGCCGCCTGATGTTAGTCCCCAGTGCCTTTATCAAGTAGAGCCACTGGCGTGATCCCTGGGGCGAACTTTCTCTTACCTATCCACTCATCAAGATTTCTCTTGAAGAGGGACAGTGAGGTGCTCTGCTTGACATGTATGGAAAGTCTGTTCCAGAGCATGGGCAGTCTCTGGGTGAGGAACCTGTGCCTTCAGCATGTTCTTTTGATTGTGGTAATGAGGTTGAGGTCTCTGGAGTGTGTGGTGGGGAGGGATTGAGATTTCTTTAGATCTAGCATTTCTAACAGAGCTGGGTCAGACATGGCTTGGTAAGTCAAGCAAAGATCACCTCTAAGTAGGTGATATGAGACAGAGAATGTCAGTGTAGGACATGTGTTTAATGCCTAGGATCCTCTTCGTGAGGTACTTCTGTGGCCTCTTCAGCTGTTGCAGGTGTCTAGTGAGGTACATGCCAAATGGGGCATTATACTCAATGACTGGTCTAATGACGGAAAAGTAGAGAGAGATGATGACCTCTTTCTTCCTGGATGCAAAACCCTTGGTAATGAGATGTGCCACATAGAAGGACTTTCTGACCACAGTGGCAATGTGTTGGTCGAAGGATAGGTTGTTGTCAACCTGCGTCTCCAGATCTCTTATAATGCCTTCAGTGTTCAGTGGGCTCCCACCAATGTGGTAATTAGTGGGAACTGAGTTTTTACCAAAGGGGATGATGACACATTTTTTGGCATTAAGCTTAAGACCATGGTTTCGACACTAGTCATTGGTCTCAGTAAGGCCTTTCTTTAGGATGTCTGCATCACTTGGGGAGTTAATAATGGTTCCCAGCTTGCAGTCGTCTGCGAACTTGGTCAGCCAGAGACCCATTGCATTGGCATGGACTTCTGAGAAGTAGATGCTGAACAGGAGAGGACCCAGGACCAATCCCTGAGGGACTCCACTCATGACTGGTCAGCAGTCTGACTTGGAGTCTACTACTTTCACACTGTGTGTTCTATCTGTGAGCCAATTTGCAACCCACCTAGTGATATAGGGGTTAATGCCTATTTTGGTGAATTTATCAATAATTCCCGAGTGAGGAATGGTATCAAATGCCTTGGTCAGATTGAGGTAGGCTGTATGCACTGCCTTACCTTCATCCACAGCCCTGGTGACTGACTCAAAGAAGACAACCAGGTTGAGCAGGCATGATCTCCCTTTCACAAAACCAAATTGTGTGGGATCTAGAGTTTGGAGATTTCCTATATCTTTGTTAATCAGGTCCATGATGATGCACTCCATAGCTTTACATATCAGACTCATCCGTCTAATGGGGCAATAATTCCCAGGGTCTATAGTTGCTCCCCCTTTATGGAGAGGGATGACTGTAGCAGTGTGCCATTTGGTAGGGACAAAGCCTGAGGTGAGGCTGTGACTGAACAGGGCACACAGATGTGGTGCCAGTTTGCTTTGTAGTTCCTGTAGAACACAGCCAGGGATATAATTGGGTCCCATGGAAGCTGTATTCTTGGCCTTGGACAATGCAGCTTTAACCTGTGCTGCAGTAATGCTGGGTGCCTGGCATTCCTCCAGTATTGTGATTGGTCCTTTAGAGGGGAGAGAGGGGTAAAATTGGCACTGAATCTGTCAGCCAGTATGTTGGCAATATCTGTTGGCTCAGTATAGCAGGTACCATTGTGCAGTAAATCTGGGCATTGCCGTGAAAGTTCTTTATATAACTATAGAAGGCTTTGTGATTGTTTTTAGTGTCTGCTGCAGTTCTGCCTTCATAGCTGGCTTTAGAGGATTTGATGAGGGATCTCAACTTTTTGTTGAGACTAATAAGGGAGTTTTTCCAGTCTTGGGACTTCACCTTTTTCTGCAACAGTTTCTTCCTTCTGTTGTAGAGTTTATTAATGGCAGGGGACCGCCAGATTGGCTTCCTTTTTTTGGAGGAGAGCATCTTGGTTCTATTGGGTATGGCTACTTCCATGCATTTCTGTACATGTTTGCACAGTGCATTGGTGTATGATTCAGCAGTCATGCAGTTATTTTCCATTGGTATGGGTGCCGTGAAGTTAGTAGCCCCCTCTGTTTTTAGGAGCCCAAAGACAGCTTTGGAGAAGTTTTCAAGGTGGTTAACTTTGCGGGGGTGTGGGTGAGATGTGGATTTCCATGGTGATTAGTTTATGGTCAGATCTGATCAGGGAGGGATTGGCTACTGGTGTAGAGCAATGGTCGCCCATGTTAGTAATAACCAGGTCAAGGATGTTGCTTCCTCTAGTGGGGGTCAGAATGAGCTGGTCCAGGGCATTGGAATTGATGAATTCCAGGAAGCGTTGGGCCAGTGTATTGGTGCTTGAGTAGTTCTCCCAGTTAATGGAGGGGTAGTTGAAGTCTCCTAGTATGAGAGTGTTGGATTGGACCTTGATAGATCCCAGGGTGCTTAGGAACATGGAGTGAGAGTCTAGAGACATGGTTGGGGACCTATAACAGGCTATGACCTGGATCACCATCTTACCCAATGTTAGTTGTACCTGAAGTACCTCAGATACGTTATGCTGGGCTAGTAGTCTGGAGGTGTGCATATCCTTTATGAATATGGAGACACCACCGCCTTTCGAGCTTTGGTCCATATTTCAGGGCTGAAAGGTGTGGAATGAGTTATAGCCTGGTAGTGCAGGGGTGCTTTCTGCCTCAGGTCTCCATTACAGCACAAATGTCGATGTTCTCCATTCTGAGGAGTGCTTCGAGCGAGTGCATCTTGAGATTTAGACTTCTAGCTTTGAGCAGCATGACCCTCAGATTGCATTTATTTATAGCTGTTACAGTGGTAATCTAGTCTTTGGAACACCACCTAAAAGGCACTATAGTGGTGGCAAGAGCCTTAGCCGGTACCCGGAAACACAGGGGTGACAGATGCAGGCCATCTCTGGCAAAGCATCGAGGTCTGTCAATCATGTCTTCCCAAGCAGACAGATACTGGATCCCTTTAGAATGACACCAGAAACTTAGCCAGTTGTTGAAGTCAGCCATTTTTTTTTTGTACTGCTGTATCATTCTGGGTGATGGTAGGATACTGCTCAGGTCTAGGGCCATACCTGCCTGGGACACATAATCCGAGAGCTCCTCCATGTCTCTTTTCATCTAGTCCAGGGAGGTGTGTCTTAGGTCATTCACACCCACATGGACAATGACAGAGTCATACTTGTACTTGTTGTGGAGTGACCTGAGTGGATGTGTTATGTGTTGGATTCTGGCACCTGATAGACAGCTGACTGTTACCCTCTCCTTATTCAACTTAGTGAGTGGGACATCTGTGTGCCTCACTACTGAGTCACATATGATTAGTTTATTGGGCAAGGTTTTCCTGTAGACAGGCATTTTCACTTTCTTATCATAAAGGGAGTTCTATAACTAGCTAATATATGGTGTGGGGCCTTTCTGATGCTTATTTGGACATGAAGAAGCTATAGTGCATCATGTTCCTTTGCCAGCCTTGATGTGAGTATCTTCTGAATATAGACTGATACATCTCCACCTTTCTTCCCATTCCTGCACAGTAGCTGGTCTAAACTTACTGAAGGTGTTATAGCCCTGCACAGCTGGAGTGTTCTCTGCTATTTTAAATTATGTTTCAGTAATTACAAAGATGTCAGTGTCTTCCAAGGTGTAGCAGCTATATGTTTTTCTGCCAAAATAGTACCCTGTCAAGGACAGTGAGGTTATATTTGCCTGGAATTTAGCCAAAGTAGTAGGTAGCTAAATTGAAGTCCCTTTAAACTAAACCTTAGAAGCAAAAAAAAACTACTCTTACAGCATGGCAGTATTATTTATTTTTTTATTTAACATTTGTTTACCGGGAAAGTCCGACTTGGCACAAAGCCAATTTTCAGGAGAAGCCCAGGGAGAAATCCTCTACATGTATGTCTTTGTAATGTGGGAGGAAACCGGGGTACCGAGAAAACCCACACAAATGCAGGGATGACATGCAGGCTCTGCACAGAAGACACTCCAGTCAAGAATCAAACCAGAGAATCTCTTGCTGTGACAATGCTACTGCTACACCACTGCGCCATCCGCAACTATTAATTTAAATAGCTTACATGACCGCCCAACTGTAACTGGTTAAATGAATGAATAGAATGCTATATTGCAGTCCTCAGTGAAAGCCACTTCTACATTGCCCCTTGACAGCTTGTCCCCAGGGCAGCTACTCCCTTTGCCCCAATCTAGCTACAGTTCTGGATTTAGCACATACATTAAAGGAATACTGCATGTGTGGGACAATGTGGAAGAAACATTAGGGTGTTAATACTGAATTTGTATGTAAGCAGAGAAACTGTTAGGAACAATGAATTATGACTTTGAACAAAAGAAGGTTGATATTATATGGGTTATACTCTTCAAAGGCAGTGTAGTTGAAAAAGAGAAGTCAAATAACTGAAAAAGACTTGTTTAATGACTTACAATGAAAAGATATCTGACACTAGATCTACTCTGAGAAGGTGAGAATCCCATGTAAAAAGTATATCATTTTGCTGTCCTCATATTCACTTTTGAGTACTACTGGACATGGTCTTTTCCACCTACTTCTTAAATTTACCTAACGACATTGAATCTCAGTGTGTTAGTACTTGCTTGGGTAACTTTATGGTCACTTCAGCATTCTGAAGACCATTCTTCTATTGCCCATCAGCTTATATGAGTCTGAGCCAGTATGGTGAAATGTTACAGGTTTAAGACAACACAAGTAGATCCTAGACACTTAGCATCTGAACTTCATCATCAGTGCAAGAATTGTTAGATATTCATTGACTTCAGAGTCATTGTTCAGCAGAAGCTGAAAAATGCAGCTCAAATGTTAGTCTTTTCCATCTGCAAAAAAGTAATTACTGAAAGTTAAGTGGAACTGTGCAACTCTGTATATCATGGAATTTTCAACTCTGCAATTTTTGAAACATTTCATTACTAAGTGACTTACTGTTTTATATATTTTATGCCTGTCTCCTGTTATCCATGTTGGCTGCTTTGCACGCATTCAAGTGTTCTGTAGTTTAATGGTTTTATTTACTTATTTATTTATTTATTTATTTATTTATTTATTTATTTATTTATTTATTTTTGTATAGATGAGCCAGAATTTTTTTTTCATTTCAAAACTGATGGAAACAAACATGCCATCCATGGATATTTTTAGGTCCGATTGCTTGTCTGTCCATTAAGCTCATCACAAATACAAACTTTCATACCTTGTCTTTTTTTTTAATTTGGCACCATTTTAATTGCTTTTCTTCCTCACTCGCATCATTGACACACATACATACTCACTCCCCTTACAGACAGAAAGTGTCAAAGACAGAGGAAAGATATCATCCAGGCAGCTCTTACGGGATTTTCTGTTTTTCTAGCCTGAGCCCTATCCCTGGTGGCCAACATGCATGCTCACCAAGCCACCAAGGCTAGGGCCTGCTAAGCATGGCATTTGGTGTGTGTGTGTGTGTGTGTGTGTGTGTGTGTGTGTGTGTGTGTGTGTGTGTGTGTGTGTGTGTGTGTGTGTGTGTGTGTGTGTGTGTGTGTGTGTGTGTGTGTGTCTCTGTCTGTGGACTCCAAACTCACACTGAAGGTTGTTGTGTGAGCTCAGATTGACAGAGCCATAAACATATCCTTGTTCCAGGTGTTACAGGTCATACACCTCCTTTCCAGTAAATATCAGCACTGCAACAGACCAGACTGCCTTTGTCACCCATGAATGGGTAAGCCAGAGTTGGCCACTTGCTTTCCTTGCCTCCTGCCCATTCTTTCAGGTCACGGTCACCAGCTCATCCTTGGTCATCTGGTCTGCATTCAGGTCTTTAACTATTGTAACACTGGATCCAGTTTTGGGCTTATCCAATTAACAGACAAAAATAAAACTAAAATAAAATTATAGCATGTCTTATTCATAAATTTGAACCTTGAGCCTTATTCCTAAACCAGACTTTAGTTTTAAACTCTTTCAGTGCTAGGGTTAGGCTACGTAATTTGGATAGGCATAAACAAACTTGCATATTTACCTACACTGCCTTCCTAAGGGTAATCTGGTCTTCATACTTCATATAAAGCTAACTTTAACCATTGCCCTATATTTGAGTGCCAGGGATAGGCTAGTGAAAACTGATATGTCTAAAATAACCATGCATTTTGAGGCACATTGCATCTCAGAAATGAAGCCATTCTCAGAATCCAGATTACCCTAAATTACCCTGTGACTAGGACAGCTATGTTATCAACTGTAAACACATTTGAAATAAACTTACAGCTTTACTCACAAACCCACTCTAATGCAGCTTTATTCATTTATGCAAGTGGTATCAATGCTGATGATGGAATACTTAATTCTCTGTACTCCTTATTTTCTTGTATTTAAATTATATTCACTTAGCCACCATAACTGAGATACAAAAATCTCATTTTCATTGAAGTTTAATTTTTCCCCATTTTTACAATATATTCTTCCGAAACACACTTTATATCATAATATGATGTATTCAGAATAACATTGTCCCCTAAATTACTGCAGTTGGATTTGAACCTACAAGCTATAGGAATTTAGACTAATTCACTAGCAACAGCTGTAAATGCATTTCTTGTGTTTATTTAGTGACATCTAGCACAAAATAAAAGTTATTTTTATGAGGATATCACAGGAGGCTGTATGCCTTTGCAAAGATACAGTGCTTATAGGTTAAATCAGAAGAATAGTGTGTCTTAATATGGTCATGAATCAACTACCTCCTGAATGAGCTTGTCATAAAAAATATAAAGTGTGTTTACATAAATGATTCAGAGGTGACTAAGAGACGCATTGTTTCTGGGCACATTGTTGTCATATGGTGAGTCAAAACTCGGCCGAACAGAATGTGACAGCTTCCTGCTTCCCCCTCTCTACTGTAGCCTGACGTCAGTGTTACATAGAATGAGACACGTTTCTCTAGCAGCTCTTACCTGCCTTTGTGGTTTCTTTGGATGAATCTGCCACCTGCAGAACAGCCTCTTGAGCTGCTAGGACTGTAAGACAAAGATAAATGTAAATCAGTTTAGCCTTCTCACTATCCTTGCACCTTCAGAATTTCCTGCTGACAAAGGAAAACATATTGCTTTTTGTTGTGTATGCAGCCAGAAGTCTAGTTTCTACCAACTGTCATGTTAAAGGACAAAGGAATAAAATAAATAGAAGTGATTCATAGCTTGCTGCTGTCACAGTCAACACTGCAGAGGTGAAAGGAATGAACAGTTACACCTAAATATAAAATTCACTTCACCTCATGTTCACATCTAACGGTTGAAAATGGGTGATGATAAAATCAGGCTCTAGAGTGATTCCACATCTGAGAAGTAAACCAGCTTACAGATATACTTAATTAAGTAGCCCAACTCTCATAGAAGACACTCAAGGAAGAGGAAAAAGACAGTTGAATACAATAAATATAAAAGAAGGATAGCAATAAGATAGAGACAGAACGAGAGAAAAATACTATCTTGTCTGTCACTGATGTTCAGCCTTAAAAATACCTACAGGTAGATTAAATAGCAGCTAGGTAAAACATATCAGCTGGGTATGCTATTATGACAGGGACCATAATAATAACAAGATACAGAGTATCATATGTTCCTACTGGAAGATATGCATAAAAGAGGGGTTGTGTCAGTACCATCAGTAAAGTGTTGTTGGCCATAGGAAGCCATGGAACATGTGTATTGGTATGTTATTGAGTGTATGTTCTGTGGGACAGGGACAAAGAAATGCCATGTGGACATGGACAATGTACAGGCATACCATGCCAGTTTGTCATACCAAACGTAGACAAAGCAGTGGTGATGACAGGCATCATAATCATCATCCTCATCATCATCAACAACAACTCCCTTTTTCTCATTTTCGACATGGGGAGAGTTTTTGCCTCATCTGTCGCTATTGCTCTCAATTCAGTGCCGTTCCCCTACCTTCTTCGACAGTCATGACTGACTCACACAGTTAATCATCCCTTTACTGGACAAGTTTGTGGACTGATGAGCAAGTTGTCACTGGCTTCCCTTATGAAGGGTGTGTGATGAATATCTTGCCTTGAAAGCTGATAGAGTTTCATTGTGCCATCTGCAGAATCACTTTTCAGAAGCTGGAGAGTGCCTCTAATGGATGGTTCTTTGCTATTGCAGCTGCTCCCTTAGCTTATTTGTTAGCCTAGCTGTGTCTATCCTTTCTATCTCCCACTTTTCCCTGCATTCCTTATTTCTTTATTTTGATAACTTGCTGCACTTTGTTATTCCACCACCAGCTTTCCTTATGTGTCTTATTTTCATACCTGGCTCAGCTGCCTATCTCATGTACAGTTTACACACATGCTGTTTTGAGACACTGCCATTCTTCTTTGACTTCACCTATTTCGTTTTCTTTCTGAAGTGCTAGAAACCTGAGTATTTCCCTGAACTCTTGCTTTCTTTCCCGTCAACTCACACGTCTTCAGCTTAGTCTTTGTTGACCTTAGAGCCTTCTCTGACCACTTCTTGCAACCGACTGCAGTCACCAGTGCTTGATGCTATGGGACAACTATTTCACTGGAAATGACTTTGCAATCTCTGATTCTACCCCAGTGCCCTTTCCTTACTAGGGGAAATCTACCTGATTTGCATGTTGGCCAGTCTTGTATGTGATCTTGTGACTCTCTCGTTTGCTGAACTATGTGTTGGCCTCCATCAATTGACCCATGGGCAAAAGACTAAAATGGTCTTTCCTTCTCTATTCCTGTTTCCCCAGCCATGTGGACCCAGGCAGTCCTCAGATTCTGTACTGTCTGTCACATTATGAGAATTCAGCTCCCTCATTCTTAGCACCAATTCATGTTGTCCTACTTTATCTAGGAGGTCATGCAAGTCCTGCATGAATGCACGCTTTTGCTTGCTAACACAACTCTGTTGTGGAAGGGTCTATATTATATCCTCGAACACTTAAAAAAGCGAATGCTGATTGATCGAACTTATTTTCGCGAAACTGCATAATATTGAAGCAGCAGAAACTCAAATTTTTTCCTAGGGAAAGAATTTGGTTGTCCGTTTCTGTTGCTTCGGTATTTTCAGTGTTATGGTGGAAAGTTACCGGTCGGATTCAGGTAAGTGTGCGATTTTGTGGATGTGAGTGTTAGGGTGATTTAGGTGAGTTAGGGTTTGGGCTCGGGTTAGGTGTGTGTGCGATTGAGTGGACATGAGGGTTAGGGCGGATTTAAGTGAGTTAGGGTTAGGGAGCAAGTGAGGTGAGTGTGCGATAGTGACAGACCTTAGGGTTATGGTTTGGGTTAAGGTAAGTGGGTAGTTAGTGGTGTGTGCATAGTTTAATGTAGGGTTAGGTATCAGATTTTAGGTGTATGTGTGTGGATTTCTGTTTGTTTGGTGTGCTTGTGTTGTGTGTATGTGTTTTGAATCAGCGATTTTTTTTCCCTGGGAAAAAAAATCGCTGATCTGACAGTTCAAGATTGTAAGCTTTCACTTAAATTAGGTTGATCAATCAGCGTTTGCTTTTTTAAGCATTCGATGATATAATATAGACCCTTGTGGAATATAAGCTGAGACAGACTGCCCTATCTTTACAGTAGAGACTGATTGTCGCGTGTTTAGCACTAATTCTGATAACATGCCTGTCTTCAGAATACTCTCTTTCACCACAATTCTCATACCATTTTTAATATTCTTTACCCCCTAGTAGCAGACTGCGGATCCCAAGCCATGTGGCATTGCTGAACTGCCCTTCCATCTCATCACCTGACTACACAGGATGTCCATCTTGCTCCTTACAATCATGTCATCCACTTCCAAGTTGTATTTTATCTGTGACCTCATACAGAGTGTAACAATCCATTGTTCATATTCGGCATGTTGACTGAATTTATGTCTGGCTTTTACTCAACAGAGCTATCACAGGTAACCTACACCCAGGGAACTAGAACCCAGCTGGACAGTAGCTTATTGACCCAGGGCTGTTCGGCTTTATGGCAGGCACTCACTGGACACTAGAAACACATAGACATCTCCCACCATTAGCATGGGCCCCTGATGTAGGTCAGGTCCTCAACCTACTTAGCATTGGCAAATACCTATGCCCATTTTTGGTGACATTAATCAATGTGTCATAATCTCCTAAAGCTACCTTTTTACACTATCATGCAGTTAGCCCTGACAAGGTGTGCAATCTGTGATCTATATTCTTCTATGTAGAGTATATTGTACACCACAGTTCATGCTTAGAGCAGTTGGTTTCCCAACTCTTCCCTGATAAAAACCATGTAGAATTTGTGCTGCTGCCCATGAACTCTAGTTCAGCTTTAGGTAGGGTAGTGCTGTTGCCAGTGATCCCATTTCAGCTTTGACTGAGTTAGATGAAAAAAATCAGCATGCTTTTGGGAGTTAGGAGGAACCACCACAGAGAAAATGTAAACTCTGTACAAGAGTTGGTCAGAGATTAGGACTGATATTTGTGCATGGGAGGTGAAGACATTAACCATTACGCCAACCATGTCTGTAACAGTGGTGGTAACACAGGCACCTGTTACATATCATAAATTTTAGAATTAACTTATTTGATGGACTGTAGCTATAGAAAAGAGTGTGTATGTCTTTGTTGGTGGAGGGAAGAAAAGTCCCCCAAAGTACCAATGACTTAAGCCCACTGATATGGTTAGGATGAATGGGGCGAGGAGGTTGCAGCAAACATGAATGTCTTGCCTGCTTTAGGTAGCACAGTAGGAGATGATTGTAAGGTTTATGCAGCATGTATGGCTGCCTCTTTCTATATTTTACCATTTTCAGTATGTTTGGATCATGATTATCTGGGGAGAAGGGGGCTTCCACACATCCCTGTGTAAGAAGCCTTAGTGGATAATGAAGTTTAGTAGTTTAGCATGAATCCTTATGTGGATAATACTAGGTGACTACACTGACATCCTAAGAGATGTTCTGGCATAGGCCGCAGCCTGTTGTTGGGCAACCCTCACACTACTATTAAGAGTCATATAACAGTTGAGTGCACTGTAGGGTAGACAAAGCTCAGTTGATATTCACAGTGTATGTAATAGAGTAGTTGTCATGCAATGGCAGGTAATTCACTGACAGGTCTGAAGCACTTCATCAGTTCAGTGGATACACACAATGCATTAAATAGCACAAGTACCCATTCACAGTTTAGTCAAAAGCTGTATGTGTGCTACTGTAGCCCTTAGACACATAGAACACATAACCATCTCCAGATATCCCTGTGAATGTATGGTTTCTGTTGCAGTGGCCTTTGCTGCATGTCAAAGCAACACCTAGAACCATACCAGACTGACTCGTTAGAATGATGGCAACTGTATGCTGCATGATGGGTGACCCGTAATAAGAACACTGGACATATTTATGCACTGCTCAGATATGGCTGCAATGTGCATGACATGCCACCAACTTACACAAATATTTCTTTACGAATATAGGTAGACATGCTTGATGCATTGAGAAGATGAAAGGCAAAGTTTTACCAGGCTGATTAGGGCAGCTAGCTAAAGGACCTCTGTGAGCATTGTTGGCAGATGCCCCAAAATTTTAGTACAATCCTGGCCTTTTATGATTGAGTATGGCTGAACCTTTTAAAGCAAGTCAGTGTGGCCAGTGACCAAATCAGAATCTATGAGCAGGTTCTGAGAAGGGTCACTGACATAACTGCTCATGTTCATGGCAAAGTAACCTATATGACTTAGGAGCAAGGGGCTGTGGATGAGTGTCCACCCACAGAGTCACCATTAGCAAATAAAAAAAATTTCCTGGTATCTGTCTATCTTGCAGACTAGACAGATCACACACCCACAGTAGAGGAATGGACCCTAGAGAAGAACTGCACTAAGCACCTCCAGTACTAGTTTGCAATGCCCCAAATGGTATTTATTATAACATATCTGACAATCTGTACTACCTGTCCGGGTTCAAGGCCGTGCAACTAACAGGTATGGCTTCTTTTGTATTACAGGCACATTAGGACTACAACTACAGCATCATTCTGCTGAGGGTATGTTAATTCCAGATATTCCTTTTGGTATTGATGAAGGGTACATTCATATACATGGGTATGCTTATGTGTTTTCACAAGTGCTGCAATATCTTGTTCCTCTACCATGTATATAAGCAAGACTGGTGTCTGGGAACTGCAAAAGACTGATGATTATGACAGCCAAATCCTGGCACAGTTGGAGGTCACAGTGGCGATGGTAACTATGGGTAATGTGGCAGCCATATTCCTCATTCAGACATGGACACAGCTTCTGTGACTGTGCAACCCAACTCATGGTGTCAAGATTCTGCAGTTGGACAGAACTTAACTGATACTTAAGCTCAGGGGAGAACCCTTTTCTCCAGAAGAGTCATCCTTGGTTGCTGCCAGTTTCAGTGAGCACCGGGAGCGTGGAACTGATCATCTTTCTCATTGCCTGCAATGCAATGGGTATATCCTCCTCTTAGCTGAGTATCTGTATGGCCACTACTCATATTTGTGAGGACCATTATACACAGACAGGCAGAGACCAAAGCAGCTATTGCAGTGCTGGTCAGGGTAGTACGTTTTCAGCATGATAACCTGCTAAAAGGTCTGGGCTCTTTAAGTAACATAATGAAAATGTGGCACAGGGAGAGTGTATGTTGCAAATATCCCGCATAGTCACCCGTCATGGCTATCCACATTCTCATGGCCAGTTCACATCCTTTTCTGGTGAGCAAGCCCAACATGGGAAGACTAGAAGGGTATGGTCTAGGTCCATTAAATTCACAGTGCTGAGGACACTGCAGGCCATCTTGGATGCAGACACAGATAGGTGTGTTTGGGCTGAGGCCACATGTTGCATATCATACTATGGCTGTTTATACAGCACTCCATCTTGTGTGTATGTTGTGGATTGTACCTTTGACTTCCCCTAGAGAGAGTACCCCCATGGAAGAGGATATACATGTTCAGTGAGTTTATCTCCTCAGGCTGCCGTAGACCTTTCCATCAGACCACAGCACAGCACTGTAACCTCTGCTGGAGCTGAATCCATTCACAGCCACACATGCCCATCAGCACTGTTCACCTCTACCAGTTACCCCACGATGGAGAAGCCACCCCATTTCTGACCAGTCTTTCTGGTTCCCCTTACACACCCATGAATGAGACACATGCTCCAGAAATACACACACACACACACACACACACACACACACACACTCTCACACACGCACGCACTCACACACACACCGACACACACACACACACACACACACACTCACACACACACACACACACACACACACACACACACACACACACACACACACACACACACACACACACACCCCTCCCATTGTGGACAACTTTCACTGTGGGTCTAGCCACCTGTGCATATAATGGCAACTGTGTCCTGCCCTTAGTACTCTGCCACCAGAGAAGCCTTTGTCTGATGCACAGCATAGCGAGTCCATGCATGGTATAGCTTGCCCTGGTTGTATTATTGTAAGCATCACTGTTACTATTGTATGCTATATTTAATCTGGCCAATAGCTGTAAACCAGACAAAGCTGCTTTCACCTCAAATGGTCATCCTCTACCACCTGGAAAGCCTCTGTCTGATGCACAATATAGCTAGTGCATGCATGGTAGAGTGTGCCCTGGTTGTATTATCGTAACCATCACTGGTACTATTGTATGTTAAATTTAATCTGGCCCATAGCTGTAAACCAGCAAGGCCTGCTTTCACCTCAAATGGGCATCCCCTGTGGCCAGATCCTTGATGAGCTCTATATCAGGCACCTAATCCACTGCCAAGTCTGAGACATCCTCCGCCTGAATGTCTGTTTTCTGATGTATCTATCTGCATATGTTGTGTAATAGTGCACATATTGAATATATTGTATGCTTCAGGGTCATAATACAAGGCACCACAGCAGACATCAAGACAACATTAGTGGGCCTTAAGCAGCCCAACATTTGTCAAACAATAATTTGAATCTGTGACAGGGCAGTGTTGCATGCATTCTCTACCATGGTCATGGTTCCAGGGCATATTTAGCATTCCCAATAAGATGGCTCTCTAGAAGATCAGCACTCACAAACCACAGATATAAGTTACATATTTGCCAGCTGAAGGAGTCACAGACACTGATTTAGTGGCCTGCTTTCACATTGCATATTAAACTCTGTGCATTGCAGACTACCTAGCAGCTGATACACTGAAACCTCTAACGGTTATTATACCATTGTCCCTATTTCACAAGTGTGACCCTTATTACAAATCAGGTGCAGTCAATGGCTTCCATTACTTCAGGGAAACAGGCTATATTATAAAATAACCTCATGGTTTTGTGTCTAACCTCTGGGATGTGTGGAAACCACATATACTCCCTGACATGCTCTAACACAACATCAAGAAAGATGCGGAATATCTTTCAGACAGATACCTATGATACACCCACCTTGTTCCCTCTTTGTCATAGATGATACACCCACCTTGTTCCCTCTTTGTCATAGAAAAAGACTTGTAGCCAATATTCTCTTGGCCATACATGCCTTGGTATTCACAAAGATGAGTGTCCCACCTATCCTATGGGCCTGCATATGAGAGTGATAATTAGGTTGATGGGCCTATAATTGCCTGTCCTCCATTCTGCTGGGACAAAGCCGGTACACAGGCTTTGGTTGAATAGGGTGCCTAGTGATGCTGAGAGCTCTTGCCTGAGTTCATGTAGGACACAGCCATTGATGTTGTCAGGTCCCATGGAGGCTGTATATTTTTGCCTTTGAGAGGGCATTAATAACCTGATCCTTGGTGATGAGGGGAGGGTGGCAGGTGCTGGGGATGTTCTGGTTTACTGATGGGCAGACAGAGGGGTGACGTTTTCACTGAACTTGTCTGCCAGCAGGTTGGCTATATCTATGGCATTTGTGTATGTGATGTTCTTGACCACTAGTTGAGAGCAGATTTGGGAGTTACCTTTGAGATTGCAGATGTATGTGAAGAAGGCCTTGTGATTGTCCTTAGCAGATGTGGCCAATTTGGACTCAAAGTTAGCCTTAGAGGATTTCACCATTGACCGTATTTGCTTGTTCAGACAAAGGGGAGATTGCTTCCAACTTGGGACCTGCTTCTTCTTGGTCCTTGACAGCAATTTTTTCCTTTTATTATAGAGTCTGTTTATTGCTGCTGTCTACCAGACAGGTTTACTCTTCTATGAGGAAGATGATTTGGTCCTGTCAGGTATTGCTGAGTCCATGCTGCTATATAGGTGCTCATACAGTTTTTGGATGTAGGCTTGGACATTAGTGCTTGTTTCAACTGAAGGGATGGTGGCTGTGAAGCTCCTTATACCTGCTCTCAGGGGGCTGTAGACAGCTTTGGAAAAGTTTTTTTTCGACCCTGGCAGGTGGAGGGTGGCGAGATAGTGATCTTGAAAGTGATTGCTTTATGGTCGGATCTCACCAAGGAGGATGACACTGTAGGGGTGCTGCAGTGGCTACTCATGTTGATTATTACCAGGTCCATAATATTTTCACCTCTTTTGGGGGGTGTCGACCAGTTGCTCCAATGCATTGGCATTGATGAATTTGAGTGATCTCTGGGCTTTCCAGTCTCTGGTTGGGTAGTTAAAGTTGCCCAGGATCAGGGTAGAGGGTTGAATCTTGATGGATTCAGGTAAGTCCAAATAGGTGGACTGGGCCTCCTAAGTCATGGTCGGGGGGTGCCTAGCTAGCTGGGATTTGAATAGGTGTTTTGTCAACAGTTAATTGCACCTGGAGTGTCTCCTGTGTGTCATATTGTTTGACTAGCCTGGAGGTGTGTATGTCTTTGATAAATATTGAACTCCACCTCCTTTGGCTTTGTAGTCCTCTGTTTGGGGTCTGAAAGTATAGTAGGACAAGTAACCTGGTAAGGCTGGGGTGCTGTCCACAGCTTTGAACCAGGATTTAGTGACTGCACAAATGTCAGCATCTTCCAGGGTGAGGAATGCTTGTAATGAGTGCAGTTTCATGTTAAGACTCCTAGCATTTAGCAGCATGACCTTTAATTTTCATTTAGAAGAATTTTTCACATTGGTAATTTTGTCCTCATGACTTTGCCTAAAAAAAGCACTAGGGAGGAGGCAACAGCCTTTGCCAGAAGCCTGAAGCCCAGGGGAGACAGATGAAGGCTATCTCTAGCAAAGCATTGTGGTCTGTCAATCATGTCCTCCCAGGCTGTCAGGTACTGGATCCCCTTGGAATGACACCAGAAACTAAGCCAATTGTTAAAAGTCAATCATTTTCTGTTTGTACTGAAGCATCATTCTGGGTGACGGTAGGATGCTGCTTAAGGCTGGGGACATACCTGCCTGGGACACATATTCAGCGAGCTCAATCATATCTCTCTTCATATAGTCCAGACAGGTATGTCTCAAGTCATTCACACTAATATGGACTATGACAGAGTAATAACAGTACGTGTTGTTGAGAGACATGAGTGCATGAGTGATATTGTGGATTCTAGCATCTGACAAGCAACTTACCATGACTTTCCTCTTGTATAGCCTGGTGAGAGGCACATCTGTGTGTCTTATGATAGAGTCTCCTATGACTAGTACATTGGGTTTGTGGCTGGGCCTTTGAGACTGTGAGACACAGGCATGTATACTATGTGTGGTGCTTAGTGTGGGGGGTTGTGGTGTGCGTGTATGCTTTTGCCTCGGAGGTCTCTTTTGTTTAGGTATGTTTTTGATGAGAACCTCCACATATGTAGGAATGTACTGTACAGGTGTGGGTGGTGTTAGAGGTGTGGTGTTTGTGGTGTTTGTGCAGACACCCTTCTCAGTGCCAGATGTACTGGCTTATGATTGAGACAGCAAGGATTCTAGGTTCTTAATGTAATTGCATCTCTCACATAATGTGTTCCTAGGTGGTAGAAGAAGAAGGCTGCCTGTGTACAAGATGCAGTTACTACACTATCTCAGGATGCCAATATCAACAAGACTAGCAGGAGAAACCACAAGAAATTGCCCGTCCATGGTTGTCAGAATCTGTTGAAGAGAGGTCAAGGACGGTAGAGTGGGTATCATCATAACAGAGTACCTCTAGGTATGAGTAGGGCTGGATAAAATCACAGTAGTTGCAAGGGAAGGAATCAGTTATGCAGGAGTGCTGGTAAGGGAAAAAAATGTAACTGAGATACCTCGCAATGGGTTAAAACAGTGCAGTGGTAGTGCACAATGAGCAAACAAGTGCAACACCCTGCAAACACAGGGTTTAGATTCCAGAAAAGATAGAAGAACCTAGAAGCTTGAATTACTACGCAATTCTGCTAGCCCCTGCACTTTCAACCAATCACTCACACTAAAGAAGGTCAGGCAACCCTGTTACTCTCACTAACAGATAAAACAAGCAACTACCAGCATAGGATGGCTGCAGAAAAACAGGAAACTCAACAAGCAAAGCAACCAAGCATGGATGACAGCAGGTCTCTATCCAGATTATGCTACCTTACTAGAGTACTGAAACCTCACAAAAATGCTCAGAAAAGCATAGATATAGCACTAACAAACAGAAAATACACCTCTCAGTATGAAAAAGCAGTTTACAGTTAAGTAATTCAATAAAAATGCAAGTACAGTAATGAAACACTATCTAGCAATGAAAATGCAGTTAAAACAGTATAAAGCAGTACAAAAATGCAGTGAAATAGTAAAAAAAAGCTTTATAACAGTGCAAAATGTAGTAGATTAGCTGTCTAGCACAACTATAAGTGCTAAGACGTGCAATTCAATGAAATAAATGTAAAAAAAATTATTCTGCTCTTGGAGCCTCAGGGAGGTTCTGCTATGTCACAGAGGTGAATCACCACTCCTCAGCCTAGTAAACAAACTGTCCTGATGTTTCTTACATTTTAACAGCATTTGTGGACTCTATATACTTTTTTTAAATATTTGTAAATGCAATTCCAGAGTCTGCCCACATGGGGGCATGCATCTTGATTTTGTAGTCTATCTGTAGGTATCCCACAATGCAGTGTTCGGCTTTAAAATAATACATTATAGCCTCTAAGTAACTGTCAGTGCACATATACCCTACTTTCTTTTAGTCATTCAGGTTTAATTACCATTTCTTGCTTTTCCATTACTACTTAAAAGACAAACAGAGATAGTCAAACAGAACAGTATTCTGAGAGCCTGTTACTTCTTTTTCTTTCCAAAGTGGCAAATTTTCATTCTTTTTTTATGCCTGAGTTGTAATCCTTAAACTGATCTTCCATCCCCCTAAACACCTCCCCTTTGTATCTGTCAAAGTAGCAAAGGTAACTTGAGCTGTTTGCTGCTGTGACTGCTATCTCACAACAGGAGACAAAGTCCATGTAATGTTGTCTTGTACTGTCCACTTGTTCACAGTAGGATACTTATTTTTGCTGTACTGTAGCCTCTTTCTGTCCTCAAATTTTAATCTTTACTACCTACTAACTGGTAACACACTCCCCAGGATTTAATAAAGTCCATGTAGGCGGGTTCAGGCACCTAGGCAGCGAGACATTTCCCTGTGGTACATTTGAGTGGGGACACATGGCTGAGGTGACAGCCAGCTGCAGAGAAATATGGCTGTTTGCAAATTCCCTGTGGGCAAAGAGAAAACTGTGTTGCCATGCCCACAACTTCAATAACCAAATGCACAGGGGGAAAACAATATCCAAGGTCCCCAAGGTAACATGAGACAGCAGGCAATATGGCAGGCATTAGCAGCAGGCTGGCCAGAGGGCATGTCAGCGGCAGTAAAAATGCAGTGCATAATGGGCACTGCCTTTAAAATTGGTGTGTGTGGACCACTACCCCCTTCACAGTATCTAGGGAACATTGCCTAAAATGCATACTGGAGCATAAATGTGACTACAGTAGCCTGCAGAATTTCCTCCATGCTGTACCACACTTCTACATGTTGTAATTACATAAACATGTATTGTACACTGTGCACAACACAAATTTCTTCTTCTGCCACCATGATTTGGATATTAAAGCTGTGAGCATGGCAGAGTGAGCTTTTCTTTGCCCACAGGGAATTTGCAAGCAGCCATATTTCTCTGCAGCTGAATGTCACTTCAGTCATGTGTCCACAGCCAAATGTAACACAGGGAAATGTCTCGCTGCCTAGGTACCTGAACCCCCATGTAGGCATAGTGTAGAGCTTACACTGAGTGTATCCATGTACATGACCACGGTTCCCCCTCGGCAGTGTGACATGCATATTAATGATGAAACACTGCCAAGGGAGAGCTGAGGAACACAGATATTGAATCAGTGTAGGTAGAGGCATAGCAGCTACTCATCTCTGCAGATGAGTGTGAGGCTCTCTGTAATGCTCTCCACCACTGTTGTAATGTTGTGAAGTGTGTCAACTGTATAATATGTAATTTTTATAATGTGTTATGATTTTTGTAATTATTTTTTACTGCATGTTTGCATGCCACAGAGCACAGCAATGCCAAGTTGTGTTTACATATAGAAAGTTGACACCTGCCATACATCTAAAATAGAAGTCAGATGTAATTAATTATCATAAGAAAGTGTTTATTTTTCTTTCTTTTTTTTTTAATTCTTTGTTTGTTTGCTCAGCACAGCGCGGAGTGCAGCAGAGCTGAGAAGAGCTCATACATACATAGCCGACACCTGCCAGACATCTAAAAATAGAAACCAGATGTAATTAATTATTTACTTACAGTTGTGTTTAAGCATGTTTGCAGGGTGCAGTGTGGTGCTCAGCAACACTAACAGGTAGCCTAGTAGTATATGTGAAGGTAAACTAGATTTTATAGCATCCAACTAACTACATAGGTAGAGTTACAGTCTTCTGTGTAGTAGGTCCTGGGTTTGAGTCCATAACAGGCATAATTTGTCTGTAAATGAATGTACTACTTTTCTTTAATTTCATTAAACTATTGTGAATTTTGGCACTGCTGTGCTTTGCTAAGCATGCTCATTCATGCTAAACAGTGCACAAACATGCTAATGTCTACCAAAGTTTGCACGGTGCTTAACCTAGCTAAAAGCATGGTTCCGGGAGTTTTACAGCTGCTGGGCTTCACTATGCTGGTTTGTGTACTGCTAAGAAATGTAGCACTTTTTTGACTGTTGCTGAATGACTTGTAAGGATGGGAAAACAGCCTATATTAAGCCCAATAGGCAGGAATCCTCCATCATTCATTGGAGTTCAATCTACTGCTGGTATGGCTAGTGGTGTTGACAAAGGTGTGCACTTTCAGGCACAGAGGTGGGGTATTCAGGAGTCCAGGGTCATGGTCAGCCTCCTTGTTAAAAACCATGAACCCCAGCTGATGCAGGGTGGATTCCAGGGGTCAGAGTGAGCAGTGTAGTCACCACTATGAAAACCTGAAAAGAAAAAAGATGGGAACCTTGGACACCTGGGTCCAAGAGGTGAGAGTGGGGAATGCCCCCACAAATATGTAAGTAATTTTACCTCTGTTTTGCCAATATGCAAGCTGAATGTCTGCAAAACTGGTATGCATAATTGTGTGCTTCTCTCCCTACAGCTGCAGCTGAGAGGGCTCGCAATGTTGAGTCCAATGCCAGACACCTGGCCAGGTTGCTCCATGAGTATGGTAAGTATAGATTTAGTATGCTAACTGTAGTGCAATAAGCAAGAAAGAGTAAAGCATTTACTTCAATAAAGTATAAACAAGAAAAACTGTAGTGCAATAAATGGGCAATTAGAGCTGTAGAGGTTTTGTGCAATAAATGAACAATAAGAACTGTATTTAAATAAAACAATAACGATACCGATAACAGTAAGCAAAATGTTGTTCAGCAGGATTGTGTTGTCAAAACCATTGCAGTAGAGCTGCATGCAGTGATTGTCTACAGTAAGGTTGTTGCAGTGAAGTGTACCACTGTAATTGCTGTAGACAGCAAATCTAATGACCTGCAAACTGTATTGCTTAACTCATAGTACTGGAAGTTCTGAAAAAGTTCCATCGGGGACGATAGCACTTAACTGCTGTTGGTTTTAGTCAATAAAGAGTTCTACATGAATTGGTTTTACTGTGGATCATTTTTTTTTATTGGTTATTAACTCATAGTACTGTCCAAGGCTGTCTCTAGGACAGTATCGGTCACATAATGCTCTCTCTTCCTCAGACAGCAGGTAATAAGGTTATATGGGTGAGGTATCCCAGTCCATGGGAAGATATTGTGTGTGGACTTCACAGATATTTCAAACCTATAACAATAAAATGTGGTCACTAGTAGTGTTGATTCTAAAATACAGCTTTTTTAATGTATGCAGTATGGTTGTATTCCATGCATACGTGTTCTACTGTTGATGTAGTTTAGTATAACACTGTAACAGTACTAGAATGCCAGAGGAATGTCCTGTAACTTGTATTGCTGAATTCATTGTATAGTTCCAAGTGATCTCCAGGTAAGTATCAGTCACTCAGTAGTTAGCAGTGACTCAGTAGCGCAGTCTGTTAAATGCTTTGTATGCAGTACATTTTGCTACATACAGTCCTGGGTTCAAATCCAATGGTATGTAGCAGTAAAGGTTCAGTATCAGTCATGTAATGCTCACATTTTCTCTCTCATCAGAAACACAACAAATATATGGGGGAGGCAGCCCATATTATGAGTAGGTATTCTGTTTAGATTTCAAATAATGTTAACATCAATACCAAAAATGTGTTCATCAGCATTGTTGATTCATAAATAAAGCTGTGTAATCCCAGTATGGCTGTATCTCTTACATGTCTGTACTAAGTTGCTGCAATCAATTAAGCATTATTTGCAGATGTCTCCTGCAGTCACAGCTATTGAGTTCTAATCCCATGCCTGCCAACTAAAGCATGACGACTGTCTAATTTACTTACTGTACACAAACAGGCCTCTCAAGTGTCACAACTTCTCGTAATGTACTTACAACTGCCTAATCCATCTGTCACATGATTAGCAGATAAAGTATTACCTGGAATGCAATGTATTACCAAATCCATTTCCAGAACACCTGGGTATTATAAAAGTCCACATTATGTGAAACTGTTCTGTATAGTGGTGTACCTGTATTTGTTATTGCTTGGCCCGTACTGACCCATGCTAACAGCTTGACAGGTATGTATGTGCTACATCAGCTATAGGAGAATTGTAGTCACTGTACTCAAAACTGACACTACACACCTGTAGAGTATATATTTCAGTGTTTTCAGGGATATAATCTACAGTGTCAGTAATGGAATGTTTTTCTCTTCTTACCCCTTATCTTCATTTATTTATTACTGTTATTTATTATTATGATTTAATATTAACAAATATTGTTAAATTAACTACATTTTGGAAAAATGTGTTTCATTATTGTTACGTTTTATTATGAATTAATAATATATTTTGTTAAACTAACTATATTTTGGAAAATGTGATTGATTATTGTTATGTTTTATTATGATGTAATATCAACATATTTATTAAACTAACTGTTTTGTTGTCCTTATGGTTTACTTTGCACTGACATGCTGTTACCATACCGACTGTTATGTTACTTAATATTGTGTTGCATATAAAAAACATTAATATGCATTTGGATGAATAAATATGATGCTCAATTCTGTTAATACTAACAATGGTTTGGTTATTACTAACTGTAACTTATTGCTATAACTCATTTACCACAGCACGTCAAGACAGCCCAGTTCCAGCTGATCTCCCTACCTTACCAAAACCGGCCATGGCACCAGATCCCAGCCATCTGGAACCCAGACCAGTGGTGCCCCCTCTGCTGCTCCTGCACTACCTGCAGCATCTGGTAGTACCACCTCAGGGGACAGTGGCGGAGGGGGGTGTTGTCACTTGGGTAGAGCTGCCGGTCTTGGTGCACATGATAGTCCACTGTGGCTATGACAACCACCTGCACCAGATTGAGGGCATGCTGGCCACCCCAGTGGGGCAGCCTCACCCTAGTGCCTAGCCTCCAACACAACCACCCTAGGGGCAGTGGTGGAGCAGTGTCGACAGTCCCATGGGTGGAGATATGAGTCACACTGCTGCCATCTGGAGGCACATAGGACTCGGGTTCCACAACACTCTCCCTATCCAAGATGTTCACCCCTCTCATGTGTCAGATACATCCCTTGCCTGCTGTCTTGTCTGTCTTGTCTGTTTGCAAATACATCCTCACCTACCCAACTTACTTCCCCCACACATACCTATGTCCTTTCCCCAACATTCCACTCTCACCTTAAAAAAAAATGGGCACCTGTCCCAAAAAAAATATATTGTCCCATAAATAGTTCTCCATTTCACACAAGTGTCCACTGGACATACATAATTTGGTCCAATTAATGTGACAATGCAGTTTTGTTGTCCTCACCCCTCTCTCTAGAGTTTGAGAATCCAAAATCATTTATAAATCTGTCAAAGTGCACAGTTGTTGTTGTACAAGAAATGGATGGCTATGGGTCTTTCCTACATCATTCCTGCACATCCCTCCCTGCCTTTCATTATGTTTTCCCACTGCTTGCCCCATTTCACAACTTTCCTATTTCACCTTTTTTCTTTTCTTTATATTTTTTAGCACAGCTCTACACAATGTGCCTAGTCATGCAGCTTCGCTAAGCTCAGCTAAATAGAGCTATAATGACTATATGTGTTTCTAACATTGTAATACACATGTACAAAATAAACACCTCTGCCATGTTTCAAACCCCAGCTTATCACACCTACAGCACACTGCATTAACCAGCCATGCCATGCAACTCTTAATTAAAAAGTGGTTTAAACAAAACATGGTAATCGCCAATTACAGTCATTCGGCATGTTTCAGTAGAGCTGCACACCTCACCGCACCATGCAAAATGGAATAAAAAGTAATTGAATAAATGGGAGTGTACTTTGGACTCTAATGCAATAGTACACCACTAGACAGCCAAAGACATGATAATGGAATAAAAAGTAATCGAATAAATGGGAGTGTAGCTTGGACTGTGGTGCAATAGTATGCCACTAGACAGCCAAAGACATGATAATGGATGTAACTGAGGTCTGTGATAACAGGTAAACATACTCTTTTATCAGCAACATGTAGAAAGTCACCTGCTAAGGTATTCATGGCAAAATACATATTCAGCTGGGACTCTGGTGCAGAAATATATCTATATAAAGCCATGCACATACTGATGGATGTAGAAAATGTATGTCATAGCCTGTATTTGTGCACATATATCTTGCAAATACACCCACTGCAGCAGTGACTCAGTAGTTCAGTCTGTTAAATATCTTGCATACAATACATTTTGCTACACACAGTCCTGGGTTCAAATCCAGTGTTGTATTGCATTTCAGTTACATTATTGTGAAGACAGCAATTAATGAATGACTCATTCACTCATTATCCACACAAAGCATTGCAAATTAAATAACTGCTTTTAACTGCTGGAAGTCACAAGCCTGCAGGTAGGGACACACTTCACATATCTGTATAGCATTACTATATGTCGCCTAGTACTCTGTTATTGACACAGTTGACTAACATACATACCTTAAATACATGCCGTAATTGGAGTGTAAAGGGGACTTTCACCCTGGCTCTGCCTCTACAATAAAGCTGACACAGCTGACACAGATACACCTACAGCTTGTTGTTTTCCAACGTGTTTACACACACTGCCTATGTCTATTACCTGCAGCAGCAGCTTCAGCATGTGGTACACACAGCTCTATGTAAAGGTTTCTGCTACAGACCTACCTCTGTAACAATGTAGTCTCCTCACCCCAGTAATGTCCATCTCAACAGCTAAGATAGGGGCCCTGTTCTACATGAAGGCCTTATATATTGCACAATGGTTGCATGTCATTGGCAACTCAGCTGTTTTGGCTGCAATTAGTATATCAGAGTCACAGGTTTGTTTAGAATCAATTACTTGCTAATGAGAAGCATGTTAAAATGCAAGCAGCTGGCTATGGGCAAACATTCTATATGGGACTTTCCTCACACACAGCACACCTTTGCAAAACAGTACTAGTACCACATTTCAACAGAGGAGTATTGCACTCCACCAGATATCTAACTATCTTTTGTGTATAATAGGATGCAGATGGGAGGATAGAGGCATGTAGAACAGGGAGCACAGCAGTAAGCCTGTCTTGGACCTGTGGTAATGACATGTCATTCATACTCTGCTGTCATACACATGCAGGGGACGTACAATATATCAGAGTTGCATTGTCTTTTGTCATTGTGGCACACTGGTGTTGTTGCACAGTCCCAATATAGTGGCTGTAATAGCACACTGCTATTTGTCTGGCACTGGTCTTATGACATATTATTGTGTTGCTGGCCTTAGCAGACACACCACAGTGGACCAAAGTATTGGGTGTATGATCATAGAGCAGAATCTCTCATGGCACACAAGGAAGTACCTCAGTAATGATACTATCTTGGTTGTATCTACACACGTTGTATGTTGTCACATTGTGGGGTATGACATGTGCGAGCGAGCAGTAGATAGTGTCAGCCATTTTGTCCTTACTGTACCTGTACATAGTGGGCATCCATATATTTGATCCTTTAATGTATTTCCCTTTTGGTGTGTTTCAGGATTAATGTATCACAGATAGCATGTCCCCTTCTAAGATGCAGAGAATGAACTAATACTTCAAGGACTATGGTAGCATCATCACATCTTCCTATCCAGCAGGAGCCATAATAGGGAACAGCGGGCTGCATTGTGGGCAGACCTTGTCCGGGATGTGAATGAGACTGACCACCAGGACATAACATATGAGCAGGTTCGACACCGTGCTACAGGCATGGTGAATGCTGCATGACGAAGGGCAGCAGATGTAGCCAGGGATCGTATGTCACCAGTGCAGGGCCTGCAGTGGAACAACCACTCATGGCCACTGATGAATTCCTGGCAAACCTAGAGACACACTACAGCTCCCAAGTATCTATCACACCATACATCATGGAGGTGGGTGCCACAGTGTCTGCAGCAGCAGAGGGTGCAGGGAAGCTTACTGTGATCCCCATTGTAATACTGTTGCAGTCATTCTGTCAGTCTGTACTTACCATTACGTGGGTGTCAGGTCTATGTGCTGTGAGGGGGGTTTAGCTCAACTGTACACTCATACTCAGAATGTCTATACATAGCAATACATCAAGTAACACAGTAGTTACTGTACATGTGAGATATATGCAGGTATTATCTTGTTGTGCTGCAACATGCAGTGGTATTAAAATTACCTCACCCTCACCTTTTTACAGATCCATCAGGAGTTGTCCAAGGCCATGGTCCTGCTCCTGGTAAGCTTGATACTGTTTTGTTATAGAACATATATATGCTATTAAGGTTAAGGGCCAGGATAATTCCATATGTACACTTAATGTTGTGTATAACCAGAGTAGAATGTTTATATGTTCCAGTCTGGAACAGTTATCTAGGTTTCCTAGAGTGGGTGATCACAGGAGTGTTGTTGAATGAGCAGAAACACTTTTGCAGTTATAGTTCAGAGTGAATAAGCCTCCGGGTGTACATGAGGCAATTAATCAGACATGTCTTGTACATACCGAAAGGACGATGGTTCATACCTTAGGCACTGAAACTTGTATTTATATATATTTGTTAAGATAGGTGTACTGGGCGTTATGTGCTGTTTTACCAGGTATAGTGTCATTTTGCATACTTAAAAGGTACATTGTATTGGCCAAGTGTCACTTGGTTAACCTGACGTGCTTGTTATAAAGGCCTTGAGTTGAATGTGTATTTTGTTGTGAGGAAGTCTGTTGTGCATGAAAGCTGAGATGAGAAGATGTGACAGTGGTAATGCAGTTGTGGATCCTCATTAGTATGACTCTTTGTGGATTTTCCATACATAATAGTGCAGGTAGTAATGTACTGCTTTTGTCTTGGTTTCCACAGGTGACCAGGGGGTTGGGGACTCTCCCCCACACAACCTGATGTCAGTGTCTCTTCAGACTCTGATGATGGTGGTGGCCACAGTGAGGCACAGGTGGGATCGCCAGGGGCTGAATCTGTCCCAGAGGTTGACATCCCTCTTCTGCCCCCATTGTCATCACACACAGTCAGTATACCCACACATACCCAGTTCCCGCAGGCCTCAAATATGGGATAGTCAAAGCGTGGAGCAATTGAACAGACCCATTTGGCAACTATGGCTTCAGTGAGTGTAGACACTGGCCATAGCCAGAGATCTGGCAAGGTCCCACACAGGCAGATTGACAGGCGTTCCCATAGGAAGACACCTGTCCATCCACCACCTGTTGCAGGTGTCACATCACGAGTACTCGGCGCATGTTTCACACCATCATGGAAGCACAGGCATGTTCTGAATGGAACACCAGACATATGCTTAGGGTTCTGGATGCAGCACACTCTGACATCTACGACTGCCTCCACCACATTGGGGACATCCTGGATGAGTTCACTGATGCAGTGGACAGACAGTAGGCTAAAAAAGTGTCTATCATGAACTGCACATTGTGCTGGAATGTGTGGTTGGAGTTGGGCTGCGGACCCATGGACGTAGGTCAGCAACACCATCTGCTGATAGTCCACGCAGCAGTGCACAGTTACACTCCCGTATTGGCAGTACATCCAGTGCTACAGAAGGGAGTGTGCTGTCCACACCACGACATGGCATGCCATGGGCACGTGGTCTTTGGTGGCCCTGTGGGGGACACAGTCCCAGCAGATAACAGTCACCGTCACATACTAGCACCGTGTCTGGCCTTATGCATGGTGATGCCAATATAACTCCTGGCAGAGCCAGTTCCTATGTTCAGGGCCAGAGGTGGTGAACTGTCAATTCTACCATCTACAGTCCAGAGCTGTCCAACATACACACATGCAGGGCTAGCTTTGAGCTTGACTGTGTACATGCACACACTCACACACCACTGTCACATGCAGGTCACCTACAGACACACACAGCACCTCTCTATGGTCCATTTAACCTGCTCCCCATCCTGACTCACACACATGTTGTCAATTGTTTGGGCAAGCCTAGGCCTCTAGCACCCCCACACATTGCCCTGTGCAAGTGATGATACCAGTGCCACATTTCTGTTATCCTTACCATTGATTCAGGGTAATGAAGCTATGTTTCTGATGCACAGGGTGACAATATTATTTGACATGTACTTGTGTAATGAAGTATTGTTTTGCCATGCCACTTGTAGAGGTCACCAACATACACTGTATGCTGGCATGTATCATGAGTATGCAACATAATTTTGTGGACCTTATGTTGTATGATGTTGTACTGGTGGTATTGTTACACAATGACAGGTATGTCACAGACCTATGTATGCTTCTATTCCAGGAGTCTGAGGGGATAACCTTTGGGCACATGGCGGCTGTGAAGCAGAACAGCATAGCATGGCAGCACAGCAGAAATATGCCTTCAGCAAGGTACAGCAGAATATGTGCATGGGTCCATAGGTTCACATTTGTATGACAGTCTACCAAGGACAATGGTGGTCAGCGTAGTCATGCATTCATAATTTGTGATAAGGTCTGCTACAGGGCAAGGTGTGACCTTGCTGGAGTGTATATGCTGCCTATCTCTAGGGAACATAGTAGACGGATGACTCATTGCATGGACATTAACCTACTATGTGATGTTAGTACTGCATGCTTGTGGGAAACATTTGTCTAGCAGACATAAACATACCCTTGAAACAGATCCTGCCTAATGGTACACAGAGCACCTCAGTGAACCTCAGTACATGCCATCTGTTTGATTGGCTGGGTGGCCATCATCTCAACACATCATCTGCCTGAGTCCCTCTTGGACTAGGGCAATATGTACTGATCCTGTACCGAGGGGTATACAGATGTCTTTGATTGTGAGAGCTGTATGGCCATTATGCTAGTTATGTTTACATGCCCTGTGGCTCCATAACATGTTATATAATGCTGTAACAGCCTCACACACAAACACGGCCACATTTAGGCTGACACCACTTCTACTCATTGCATACAGTACACGCCAAGGCACACACATACTGCCAGTTGGCTGTATGTAGATTAGAATACTTATGCATGTATTGCTACATATTACAGATCACAGTACTCGATGCATGCATCACAACTCATGTCTGCTAGTACTATCAGTTTGCAATATATAATGCTTGTTGATATCAGCAGGCCTCATTATTGTCTGTCATGGGGGGGGGGCACATCACCCACTACAAATAAAATGATACAAAACACTAACTATGTATAAATTTCAAAGGTCATCATATGTATGCCAAATGGATATACACATGCACCATGTTGGGTAGAGTGAGACTAGAATGCCTTCCTATCTAGGTTTATACACTACAAATCACGGTACTTATCGTATGTGCCATGCCTTACTTCTGATACTGTACTGTAAGCTGGTAGTCTTAAGGTGGTTAACATCAGTAATCCTTGTAGAAGAGAGCAGTTTGGAAGACAGCAGCAAGTCACGGGCTCAAAAAGTGCATAACCATTGCTGCTGGCTAGCCTATAAGAGCATGTCCATTGTTTTGCAGGGATATATATATATATATATATATATATATATATATATATATATATATATACACACACACACACACACACACACACACACACACACACACACACACACACACACACACACACACACACACAGCATATGTTTGATGCTATACACTCAGCCGGTAGTCTTAAGGTGGCTGACATCAGCAGGCCTTGTAGAAGAGGGCAGTTTGGAAGCCAGCAACAAGTTATGGACCCAAAAATTACATAACCATTGTTGGTGGATAGTCCATGAGGGCATAACCATTATTTTGCAGAGGTATACATGCACACACACCAAGTAGGCTGCAGTGAGAACAGAACCCTTACCTATCCAGGCTTATACACTATAGACCACAGTACTTATCACATGTGCCACAGGTTAAGTCTGTTGTATGTGTGATTGCAGGCACAGTACTTGTGCAGTACACAAACTAGGCTTGTGTTGAACAGCATCTGTGGCCTGCAGAGTGATATTCCTTCAAACTGTTATCTGCATCTAGTATCCTAGCAGTGAGATGACTGTTATTATCCTAGCTATGTGTGTACAGTTACCAGTATGGCCATATATGGCTGCTTGCAGTTAGACAAGTGACACTATGAGCAGGGACAATGAGCACTGTCCGTACGTGCATTGATACCATTATATATTACACCATCTGCTCACCTGCATCTGTCTATGTGGTGACATCCAGCAGGCACAGGGCTCTATAGGTAAGTGGATTAAGTACTGTTGTGTCCTTAGTTTGGATCCTTTGAGCAACATTGTGGCTGTGTGATAGTGCAGTTTGCTCACCATTAATAGGGTATGTTGAACAAAGCAGACATCCACACACAAATCTCTGTATATAACAGGGATTTATATGTAGGTGTGTGTGTGTGTGTGTGTGTGTGTGTGTGTGTGTGTGTGTGTGTGTGTGTGTGTGTGTGTGTGTGTGTGTGTGTGTGTGTGTGTGTGTGTGCGTGCGTATGATATGTATATATGTTATGAAGATATATGGGAGGAGCCTATGTATCATTTTAATATATATAGCTATATATATATATATATATATATATATATCAGTATATATCTATTTGACACTACATAGAGATAGACAAACTATGCATGTGAGAGAAAGATACTGACAAATGGACATGTATATATATATATGTCTGTACGTATAGACTGTTATGTATAAAAGGTCATTTCAATGAAGGGCTAACAGAATTGCACTCATTTTTACTAAGTGTATGGGCATGCCCCGTGGGACTGTCAGTACTTATAATTTAACTACAGGCCACACCTACCTGTATTGCAGTCCGGGATTTTGCATGTTACAGACATTAACATCCGCCCCTGCTTCTGCAGTACTGCACTTCACTCTAAATGTCCACAACATTCCCTAGCTGTCTGCTCTACTAAATATGTGACTGAGGTTGGTAATGTTACACCACCAACAGACTGACAGTCTGCATACCTCTCAACTCTCCTGATTTTCACAGAATGTCCAGAGTTTTGCCTCATATGTTTGGTCTGTTCCTTACACATCTGTGGTCTTCTGGTGCGTTATTAAATGTTGACATCAATAACTACAAACAATTGTGTGTCAGACTTTATATCCATCAGAAAATATGTACTACTGCAACACTTTTAATTCCAGCAACTGTCTAGGTTTATGTGACCAATATTTAAACTTTGTCCCTATGTTTGGGCCTTTGTCCCCCCAGGCTTTCTGGCTTTGTCCAGATTTCTTGCACTAAGAGGTTGGGGGGGTGAAAACACCAACATACTACTAGCTCACATGCAAAAGATGTGAGTAATTCCAGATTAGCACCATCTAAACCATTACCCATGCTAGCTTCCCTAGTCCATTGAGCCACACAGGTCACTAGACAGAGAGGGGTAATTCATCAAACAATCAACAGCACACATATGTACATTGTTATTCTGCATGACATACAATGTATGAGTGCTATGTTATAGCCCTAAGATTGCCTGGTCCACTGATATACCATAGATGATTTTCTTTTAAGGCAGTTTTATGGGTACACTGCTATGTTAGAGATGGGGGAACAAAAGCACATGATCAACTTTGGTAGACATTTGTCCAAATATCATGTGTGTACACACTATTTAATATCTCCATGTCTGATGTGAATATTCCAACCATGAGGCCTAGTGAAAAATAAGGAACACATACTATTGGACTGGGTATAAGTTTTCCCATATGGATGTTAAATCTGACCAAATAGCCCACTATATTTCCTTGCATAACAGCAGTAAATCCATACATACGATACCTTATAGTAATCCTTACAATTACTGTGTAGGTTAGAAACTTACCTTGAGAATGCAGCAGTTGATAGAACTGTAGTTCAGGGCTGACTCTGTGTGATGCAAGTGGTACACAGCCAATACATGGTTAGGTACAGGTTGTGTGAGTTGCCTGGCATCAGCTATTTTACTATATGTATGTGAGTAGGGGTAAGATGTCAGTCCCTATGGCCCTAGGTTGTCAGTGAATGTGCTACACATTGTCTCTTAGCCAATGCCAGGGTGTACTGGGCATGCCTACATCTGCCTACAGGGACATCATCAGGGGGCTCCTCCTCAGAATCCTCCTGTGAGTATGGCTGTGGTGACCTAGGCACTGGTGGGAGGCTGTGTATCCCTTCCCTGCGCTGAACCTGCTGCAGCTGCTTCCACAGGATCATATTGTGTAGCTTGGCACATACTGTGAACATATGTGCACATGTGGCTGGAGAGTACTGCAGGGCTCCATCAGATATATCAAGACACCGGAACTGTGACGTCAGCAACCCAAACATGCATTCTATGAAGTTCTTAGTCTGTGTGTGTGTGTGCCTCATTATGACGTTCTTCTCTGGGGGGGGTGTATTTTTGATGGGTGTCATCATCCACGGTTCCAGTGTGTAGTCAGCATCCCCCAGTAAATGGCCATGTGGATGTCCCCTTAGCAAACATCTGGTAAAGCTGTGATGCGTGCCAGAAATGGGAGCCATGATAGCTGTCAGGGCTGCCAGCACACACATTCATGATAATACCCAGGGCATTGCACATGACATGACAGTTGATGGAGTGCCATCCCTTGCGGTTGATGTAGATTGTATCCTCCTCACCAGGTGGTGCCTTGATGTGTACATCAGTGCAATCTATGGCATCCAGTACCTCAGGGTAGTGTGCTACATGGTAAAATTGTTGCATATTGCTGGCCCTTGCTCAAGGGTGACGGGAAAATATATGTTCTTACTGGCATGTGGTAGCATATCATTGAGGAACTCGTGGACTACCCTGGATGCTGATGCCTGTGAGACCCCATCATGTCCCCAGTTGGTCTTTGAAAGGTACCTGTGGTTATTATCCTAAGGGGTATACATACCTTTGTTTCCACTTGGATGGGTTCACCTCTGTTGGCTCTAGGCCTGAGTTGAGGGTGGCAGAGCTCAGTGACTTCTTATAGTATGTCTCTGTCCACCCTGTATTGCTCTACAATCTCCAGCTCATGTAGCTCCTGGAAGGTTACTCTGGGCCTGAACACTCTTCTCCTTCTCTGACAAGGCCTTTTGTCAGCAGCAGCAGCATTGACTTCAGCATCTAACACATACAAATGTAGCAGACCTGCAGCAGTTCCTATCATTCTTTCTGTTAAAATTCCCAAGTCTGTACTCCAATGGTGCAGAGTTTGGGGGAAAAATCAGATTGTAGGGTGTATGTATACTTTATAGTGCTCTACTGTAGGTGCTGCCTGTATGATTGGCTACCTATGATGCATTGCACCTGCCTAATATATCATTGACATCATTTAATGACCCTAGCTTAAGTTAAGCAAGGATCAACACTAATTACTACATCATTGGCCTTTTAGATACTCTGAGTACTGAGGCGCACCACTCAAAGTGCACCACATAGGTAAACACTGCTTAGCAGTCAGTGCACCCCCCCCCCAAACTTCCACATCCAGCACAGTGGAGCACCATGCAAACACAAGGAAACACACGTCCCATAGATAAACAAAGCTTAGACATTAGTGCACACCCCCTACCCAGGCTTTCACACTTAGCATAGTGGTGCAGCTAAGCTCCAATCAGCTTAGAAGTTATTGGACACACCCTCTCCTGATGTCAGCTACCTCCTGTGTGGACATCAACATGGTTCTCTGCCTACACAGAGGGGATATGTGGACATGGTTACCCGATTATGCTATTCAGTAACTCCATCTAGTTTGCCTAGGGATCAATGCTCACAACCTAGATACTACACACTTCCAAGCCCTACCATGTTAGCAACAGCACCAATGCACCATTGTAGATACTACACACAGGGTCCTGTAATACATTTCTGTCTCATGATATTAATATTTGATTTTTCCACCTTTTTTTTTTTTTTAAATATGGCATGTTTGCACACTGTGACATGCCACACAAACATGCCAAGATTATTAAAAAAAATTTTATTTTAACATATTTACTGTAACTTTTAGAACACACATAGGATAGTTTTGCTCATATCTGTGTGTGCTATACCATTTCTGTCTATCCAACTATATTTTTACAGCCCCTTTGTCTGTCTACAGTCCTGTACATGGAATTTTTCCATGTACACTATAGACACTGACATTGTGGCTGCAGCGCTGCCTATCTGCTTGCTGGATCACTCTACCTGCCTCATTTGCATGAGATTCATCTGCTTATGAGGTGCTTTGCATGCCACAGAAGTTTCCATGTTGGCACAGTCATGTGAGCCACTCAGTAGCACTTACTGAATCTAAATCTGTTCACAGCCATGTTAGCAGCGCAGCACAATGCCTACATGTAAAAAAATGTGTAGGTTTTATGAAATTCCCCCTACTGTTTGGCAAACATTCCAACTTCATTTTCAGGGATTCCTGAGAAAGCAAAATTCTTAAACAATTGTGTCGTGTCACAAAGGCCATAAAAATGAAACATTTGTTTTTTATATAGCACTGTGATGCACTTAAAACAAGATTTTTTGCATCAATGTGTATTTTCTAAATAATAGTAATGCAAGTGTAAACTGTCACATTATTGGCTTAACAGTAATCACCATATGAATGACACATCTGAGTTATGATTAAAAAAATCATGAGTATTCTGCAAAATCAGGGACATGTGAGATGTATGGCCTTGGGCCATTTACCTCTAATTATACTGTTGTCTGTATTTGCTCCCTGTAATTTGTCTCTTGCAACTGGAGACTTTATCCATGTTGTCTGCAGTGATTAGGTGATTACAAGGCTAATGAATCCAGGGGGCCAGTAATTTTCTTAATCCAAAGAATAAAAAATGTCAACAAAGGTTAAAAAATAATAATCTGGATTATATGAGGAGGCTGTGATGAGGAACCAGGGGTGGAGACACTGTGGGATATGTAAGGGAGAGGAGTAGTGGGAAGCATGGGGTTAGGTGTCATGGAACCCTTTGCCTATGGCACCATTTCATGTTCACTTGTCTGGCTTTTTGTCAACTAAGATATTTGTGTTGCTGTGGAAGTTATGCTGCCTTTCTTTTTCTTTAAATAAGAAAATGTTATTAAAGATTCTTCATACTTCTCTAGCAGTGTTTCTAGTTATGATTTGGGTTGCACATATGCAACATTAATACTGTTGGGCATTTCAGAGTGATGACTGGTAGCATGGTGATCAGTGGGACAAATGCATTCATTCTTTCTTTAGACTTTGAGTATACAGTGCATATTGAGCCAAACTCATCTGTAATTATGCAGAGCAACCAGGTCTACAAGATCTTTACACAAAGTAGAGAAATGTACTAAAATTATGCTAGTTTAATCCCATGACAGTGATGGCTCAACTGCATTCCACATCAATGATGCTAACTGGATAGGCTTTTGATTTCGCTGTACCTTTGTTAATTTTGTAAATGTATTCACATGCTTTTATTTAAACCTACATTAGGATTTTCATGTTTAGTATTTTGTATGCAGTCTATTATCTGTTTGCCATTGTGAGTTCAGCTTGATTTATTATAGGTCTTATATAAAATATATATATAATACAAATTGTGTGTGTGTGTGTGTGTGTATGTGTGTGTGTGTGTGTGTGTGTGTGTGTGTGTGTGTGTGTGTGTGTGTGTGTGTGTGTGTGTGTGTGTGCAAAATTTGTTTACTGGGGTAGTGGGCTGATCATCACTGACCAAGTTCATGATGAGCCTGGATGAAAATCAAAACATTTCATAAGCATAAAAGACAGATATATAAGCAATAATGCAAGTAGTTCAGGTTAGACTGTATATATACATTCTAGTAAACAAGACTTTAATGGTGCAATATGCACATTAGTTTATAAACTAGATAATCCTTCAGTAATTCTTTGAGTGCAGCAGAGTGGTGGAAAGGACAGCAGGATAGTGTGTTATGTTATTTATTCAGCTTTTGTTGACCAGGTCAGTCCCACTAGGATAGTGATCTGCCTGATGTGATGTGGCAGTGTTGCTTCATGATGAATGTCAGCACCTGTGTGAAATGACATATGTGGGACAGACTGCCATAATATGAAATTGAGGCTTGTCACAGACTGTCTTGTAAGCGAAGTCTAACAGCTACTCTGCCCTTGTACTGTAAGCAAAAGGCAATCAGTGTGGTAGGTCAAAAGAGACAATATATTGCAGTGCCGGGTCATGGTCTACACATATTTTTTGGGGGGTGCAGCATGGCTGTAACACTGCAGTTCAGTGCTCTGGACCTACACCTTTTGCTGGGGAGGGTGGTGCAGTAGGACTTGGTTGTAAAGGACTTGACCATTTCTGTTGGTCAGTTGGTCTGTACAACTCTTCCCCATATAGGGCATCATGTAGAGCATTAATGGTTTCTATGGTAAGGTTACCAATGAATTTATTTGTATACCCAATCTCCCAACCAAGCAGCCAAAGCAGTGAGGAGCCAAGCTGCCTTCCTCTACCCAGGAATGGTGAGCCAACTTGTATGTGTATAAGCAGTGAGGTAATTAAATGTACTACAGTAACTCTCCAGTCAATACAATATCATATTCATGCATATTTATGGGGAACTTCATCTACACCAATATAAACTGGAAATCCTACACAACCCCAAACTCACAGGCCCAAACATTCCACCTAGTCCATATACACACTAGGGTACAAAGATACTCGACCTAGCTCTCATAATCATGGGTGAAGTTTGTAAACCCCACACACACACACAAACACAGTGTAACATCCTCACAAATCAGGTCAGACCATGAAGCTGTCTCCTTTGAAATAAAACCTGGGACATTAGCCAGATCTAGTACTTTCAGGAATTACTCCAAGGCAAATGACCTACTATTAAGTGACACTCTGACAAAATTTAATAAAGTTAAAGTCATAGCCTAAGGACAATAACAAAGCATTCTTTAGTTATCGCAACAGCCCCAAAGGCAGTACACAGCAATATGCTAAACTAATTGGATATACAGTAAGTGCCCACCAATTACCACATAGGTGTTAACCCATTAAGTACTTAAGATGTAATAAGAGACCTGGGGACACAAGTTGATAGATATCTTGCATTGGACAAGCATGTGGCTGTAGTGGTTACAGAAACATACCATATACCCATCTAATCATGAAGGTAGTGAGATCTAGATCAGGGGAGGTCATTGTGGCTCTGCAGTCATCCTTCATCAGCGTCACAATTTACTACAATGGCCCCTGTGGGATGTACCTCAGCAGACACCTCCACCAACTGGAAAGACCCCAAAAGTACCTCACCAGGAGTATCAAAGAGCTTGAACAGATGCCATGTGTTGCCTGTTAAACAAACTGCAGCTCCACACACTGCCATACTGCCCGCCCAGAGGCAAGCTGTGCCTGATGTATAAAGCCATGTCCAAGCTGGAATCAATGAACATGCTGCACCTTGTACAATCTGAATGGCAGTGAGCTATACACATGAGAGACCTGAACCCCAGCACTGACATACATAGGACAAGCTGTACTGAATGATCCATAACACAGAAGCCACCCCCACTCTTGAGTAAACATCCAGTACAGGTTAGCCAGAGAGTCACCCATCGACTCTCCTCAAGAGGAATCTTGATGAGTGGATGGGAGATGGTAGGTTTACCCTGGGTATCACTGTTATGTCACACGTAGACGGAGGCACAGTATACTAACCATGGCATATGTCATGGCAAACTCCAGTTACAATGTGTGTCGAAGGACAAACACACTCTCTGACTAGCATTAGAAATGGCCTAGGGCACATCGCTAGTGTTTGCCAATGTCCACCTATGTTGTGGAATACACTACCAATGTTGGACAAGCCTGGTTTAAGTAGTCCATATTTGAACATAATGCAACATGGTCATACGTGCACAACTGACCCCTAAACAGTCTGTTGTGCTCACTATGAAAATTTAAAGCAGTGATAGGACTAAAGCCCAGGATACTGTCCACCACAGTGAAAGTACTGAACCAGTACACTATATGGTACTACAGTGTTAGGTCAGTATGAAAGGATGTTGACAACTGTATGCAAAGTATCCCATGCAAACCCTGCAGGCACAGTATAATCCCTGTTGTGTTCAGACATGAAGCAGTTGGCCAGTAAGTACACAACATGACACCCAACACACAACCATAAACGTGAGATATTGTTGAAGTTCACACTTATCCACATATGTGGTGGACTGCAGAGTTCAACATATGGAAAGCTCACACTGGGCATGCTCGCACACTTTGATAAATGAGACATATGTCAGACAACATGCCATGGAAAGGCTGAACTGGGCATGCTCACACACTTAGGCCATATCTCAGTTTAGCAGTTGGCCACACATATCTGGTATTTGTACGTGTCATTCCAGGAACCAACCACATTACAGCAATCTGCCCAGTGCACACAGTTAAATGACTACAGAGACATAAGTGATATAATGGATCCCCCTCATATTCAAACATCTTCCACAGATACACAAGTTGTTCATAGAAACAGGGAATGCTATGGCAATAAAGACCTGCAAACAGCCTATCAGCAACAAATATTGTGCATCTGACAATTAAACATATGGGTGTAGAGGTCAATACTAGGCTGTTTGCCCTAGGGAATGAAAGCTTAGCCAAAGTGTGCTTGGCGTCTGCATCCCCAGTACAGTAGGCTACTGTGCCACTGTAAAGTAGGTCACATAAGGCACCGTTTGAGGCTAGTGTGCTGTGCCTCCGTCAAGCAGGGACACAGTTTGGAGATCCCAGGGGTTGAATTTGCTATGCCACATCCATGTTGTTGGTGTGTGCTGGAAGAGGGTTGGTGAGGACCTCTAACAGTAAGTGGGCATCAATAACAGACTGAAGGGAGCCTTATCTGTAGTGTCTGGACAATTTCACTGTCAACACGTTGTCATGATGATTAAGAGGGATTGAAGTGTTGTGCCAGTACTGTTTAGAGATGTCCTCCCTCTGTGGGCTACTGCTCTGCAATGTATTAGCTCACTCCATCTGTTAGACAGCTCATATATGTCTGGTGTACACCTGACAGGGTGTCCTGTTGTGGAGGAGTCATGGGTATATTTGGGATAGCATGATAAATGCAAACCTTCCACATGCTCATAGAATGCAATAGTCAAGGATTATGCAGAGTGGCCTGTACACTCCCCCAGCATGGGTCCTTTGAAGTCTTCCACCCCAGTCTTCACAAGTGCAAAGTCTGCTTTTGATAAATACACTTTGTTTGCAGTGACAACCTTGCCTGGGGGTGGGGATGGGATATGGATGTCCAGGGAAAGGTGGGTATGGTCAGATATCAACAATGGTGGTCTACCTCTGGTGTGGAACAGTGAGTACCCATGTTGCAGATGGTCAGGTGCAATATGTATTCCCCCTTGTGGCTGTGGTGAGTGGTCCTGCCATAGCACATGGACTCACAAATTGTAGTGGCTGTAGGGTAATGTTGTAGAGGCCTGAGTAGTTCCCACACACAATATACCTGTACCTGGCGTTAACAACTGGAATGGTGTATGTGAACACCTTCATATCTTGGCACTGTTCCCAGGGAAGCAAAGTGTGTGTCCCGGATGTGGGGGGGTGGTCTGAACTGGTTGTGTTGTGTGTTACAGGTCCTGTGGTCACGAAGCATGGTATAAAACATAACCTGCCAGTGCTGATGTGCATATCTGACCCTGAAGTAGGTGGCTGCAAATGCATATATATGCTATCCCCCACCTGACAAATAGTAATAGATGTACATACCTCTGTATAAATAATGATGTCAGCACCCTATAAATACTGCAGGTGCATAACAGATGCCCAGTAATTCGGATAGTGCGCTCTGCTACTGCATCTTTCTCAAGTTTCATAATATAGTTAGGTAGGGGTTTGAATCCTGCAAATGCTCAGTGTGTGTGTGGGTGAGCAGGGTTGGTGTTTGTGCAATTCGGTGTGAGAGAAATGTCCCTTTTGGCAACTAGGAGAACACACTACAGGATGCACATTCCCCTTTCTAAACACTGATGATGTCAGCACCCTATAAGTACAGCAGGAGAAGGGAAACTTCCCAGTAATGTGAATAGCGCGCTCCGCTAATGCGTCTGTCTCGAGTGTCATAACATAGTTAGATAGGGTTTTGAATCCTGCAAATGCTCAGTGTGTGTGGAGGGGGGTTAGTGTGTGTGCAATTCTGTATGAAAGAAATGTCTCTTTTGGCAACTAGGAGAACACTCTACAGGATGCACATTTCCCTTTCTAAACACTAATAATGTCAGCACCCTATAAGTACAGCAGGAGAAGAAAAAACTCCCAGTAATGCGAATAGCGTGCTCCGCTAATGCGTCCATCTTGAGTGTCATAACATAGTTTGATAGGGGTTTGAGTCCTGCAAGTGTGTGTGGAGGGGGGGTTAGTGTGTGTGAGAGAAATGTCCCTTTTGGCAACTAGGAGAACACACTACAGGATGCACATTCCCCTTTCTAAACACTGATGATGTCAGCACCCTATAAGTACAGCAGGAGAAGGAAAACCTCTCAGTAATGTGAATTGCACGCTCCACTAATGCGTCCGTCTCAAGTGTCATAACATAGTTAAGTAGGGGTTTGAATCCTGCAAATGGCAAGTATGTATGGAGGGAGGTTAGTGTGTGTGAAATTCTGTGTGAGAGAATTGTCCCTTTTGGCAACTAGGAGAACACACTACAGGATGCTCATTCCCCTTTCTAAACACTGATGATGTCAGCACCCTATAAGTACAGCAGGAGAAGGGAAACCTCCCAATAATGTGAATAGCGTGCTCTGCTAATGCATCCGTCTAGTAATGCGAATAGCACGCTCTGCTAATGCATCCGTTTTGAGTGTCATAACATAGTTAGGTAGGGGTTTGAATCCTGCAAATGGTAAGTTTGGGTGGGGGGGGTTTAGTGTGTGTGTAATTCTTTGTGAGAAAAATGTCCCTTTTGGCAACTAGGAGAACACACTACAGGATGCACATTCCTCTTTCTAAACACTGATGATGTCAGCACCCTATAAGTAGAGCAGGACAAGAGAAATATCCCAGTAATGCGAATAGCGTGCTCCGCTAATGCATCCGTCTTGAGAATCATAACATAGTTACGTAGGGGTTTGAATCCTGCAAGTGTTTGTGGGGGGGGTGGAAGTAGGGTGTGTGCAATTACATGCATGAGAGAACTGACACTTTTGGCAACCAGTACAACACACCAGCTGCTGCATATTCCAATCTCTACACAGAGATGATGTCAGCACCCTACAAGTACAGCAGAAAAGGGCAAATCTCCTAGTAATGCAAATAGCACGCTCTGCTACTGCATCTCTCACTACTGTCATAGCAAAGTTAGTTATGGCTTTGAATTCCACATATGCCACGTGTGTTTTTGTCACACAGAATGCCCATGTGTGTGGGTTGTTGTTCACAATAATGCATGACATCGATTAAACCAGTAATGGCAATGGACACAGATGATGTATGTGTGTGCCAAATACACATATGTACCTGTGACCTTCAATAGTTCCCATGTCTGACGCCTGCCACATGTGAATACATGGTATTTGCACTGGATAACATTATGACTGTGGTCTTCTGTGCGGGTGCTGCATGTGGTATGTGTATATACAGTGTGAGTTGTATATGGTATCATCCTAGCTGCAAGGGAAACACATATGGTCTGGGGCAGATAGTCTACATGTTGTTGATGAACAGGTGCTGCATGTTTTCACCTGTTGTGGGAGTGATAACAAGTTGTTCCATAGCAATGCAGTGACTACATGCTAGGAACCTTTCAGCTAGGGTGTTGTAGCTACAGTAATTCATCAGCATTCAGTAATACTTCAGCATTCTTGGTGAGGGTATGATGCCAACCAAGGTCAGGGTCATACCAGCCTGTGCCACATGCTCAGAGAGCCCTTCTATGTTCCCTATCATGTAGTCCAGGGAGGTACATCACAGGTCAGCCATAGTGGCATGGACAATGACTGAGTCATATGTGTCCATGCCTCTGACTGACCTGTATGCTTGTGTTATGTGGTGGACCATAGTGCCCCACGGGCATATCACTGTGACATTCACCTTGTCCAGCCTGGTGAGCGGGACCTCACTGTACCAGACAATAAAGGTACCTAACACAACTGTAGCAGGTGTGTTGTCTAGCCGTACAGACTGTGACTGTTTGGCACACAGGATTTGTGTGCTATGTGGTGCACATGCTGTGTTCCGGCTTAACATATGCGTGTGTGCCAGCTGCAGAGGTGTGTGCAGCTCAGGCAGGATGCTATTCTGAGGCTCCACGAATGCCCCAGTGTGTTCATGTGTTTGGATTGCTGTCAGTGTAGGTCTACATCAGACTGGTATTGTAGTCACTGTAGTATTTCATGCCACCTGACAGGTTATGCCAGTACTGGGTTCAGAGTGCTTAGTCTCCAGTTTGGCTATGTGGTTGCATCTCATACATGTGTTGTATGTCCATGTGTAGGGGAGAGGGTTGACTGTGTATATGTGGCAGCTGTGACATTGCCACATGACTCACATATTCCCCAACTGTACCATAGAGGTGACTGACAAGTGACCTTTGTACATGCTACCATAGTATTGTGATTGTCATGGTGATTAACAGCACATAGGGCCAATGGGAAACAAGGTACAGAAGGTGAGTATGTGAGGGTGTAGTGCCTGTGATTAGTTAGCACTGGCATATATGACTGCACACGTGGTCAAATGCCAGGAAAGTCATATGCAATGTGTCACAGGCAACGTACATGCGAACAGGACAAACAGTGACATTCTGTCAAATGAGACATGGACATACATATAGTAAGCTATGCAGATGTCACTAGAAGTCCACAGAAGCTCTGTAAATCTGCATTGCAGGTGGGATCAGTGTTCCAGGGTAACTGCAAGCAAACATGCATGCAAACAAAGCTACAGTAAGCAGGGCTGCATGTAGTCCATTGTACAACAAACAAGCTGTACCACTTCCAGTAGGTCACAGTGCAAATATGCAGGCACTATACACATGTACATGGAAATACACAGGTCAGATGGCCAGGGTCCAGTCTCAGCGCACACAAGTGTACAGACCATGTACCATCAGGATATACAATAACCAGATGGAAACCCAGGTGCTCATACCTGCAGTAATACACATGTCAAATAACAGATACTGAGCCTTCACTCAGTGGTTCCATACTTAGTAGGATGTATGCTACCTGTCCTGCCACCACAGTATCCGTGACATTTATGGGGACTCTCCCTCCTGTGAAAGTTAGTTTTGTGTGTTGGGGCTGTCTAGCATGGTATGAGATGTGAGCTTGCAGTGCTAGGGTGCTCCTGTGTGTCCTGTACCAGTCGTGTAGTACTGCACACATATCAACATCCTCAAACATCCATATTGCAGAGTCCAGTGTGGGCAACATGCCACTTGCAGTTTACATGTCCATCATTGCTTATCAATATTTTCATTACCTTATCCCCTGTGCTACCTATGTATGTAGCCTTCTTTTGACATCCTTACCACCAGTATGCCAACATGTGCAGATGATACACTATGGTACATACCATGGGTGTAGACAACAGTACAAGACAATCATACCCTTACTGCATCAGGCATGCTGGGATGTACCCACAATTATATCAGCACACAGTACTGTTAACAACATGATACTATTACTACATGTCTATGTAGTCACCCTGTGCATCAGCAACATGTTAACCTGTACCTGCACTGATGTTACAGATTGCAGGAGGTGGCACAGTTTCATCATATGCACAGGGTGTGAACTTGGTATGCCTGAGTCTGCCACTGATACCACCAATTGACATGTATGTGTATGTGTGTTGGTGAGGGACAGCAGTACAAGGTGGGGCAATTTTGATGCAGTGTGTGCGTGTATGCGGTAGCCCTAGGTGTTGTCAATTCGCATGTGTGTATGGATGCACACAGTTCCACCTCATGGCTGCCATATACCGGTGTTTGTGGACAGCCACAGACTGTACCTGCCAGGTCATACAGATCAGTGTCTCTGGCCACGGACACGGTACCTGTGCCTTGCAGGGGTGCTACAGACCGTATCTGGTACCAATCCAGACTGGGTACTGTCATCAGAAGCAGGTGTTCATTGACTGGGCACAGATCCCTGTCAGGCCTGTCCAGAGCCATGTGCACATGGTCTCCTGGGGCGGTTTGATGACAGCACAGACCCAAAATTGCTGGGGCTGCTGCTGGCACTATGGGGGCAGCCGCGGCCCTGTTGTCATCTGCCAGCTGCTGCTGTTGCTGGCATACGCCCACGTCAACTCCTCAACCGTCCACCATTGCCCTGGCTCATGGACATGTAGTTGTGGAACCGATCTAATATGTCCCCACAACATCTGTCTATGACATCAGTGACATTACGGATGGCAGCTCCAATGTCACGCATACTGTCAGTCATGGCTGTGCGACATGCTGTCAGCTCCCTCAGACCCTGTCTGGTGTACTGTTCCATACGTGACTGTGCCTGCATGACAGCCCGAAACATAGCTGAGGTTGTAAGAACTCTGTGGGCACATCTGACAGGGGCAGTACACCCACGGATGCTCCCACGAGAACCCCTGGACATCTGTCTGTGTGGTACCATCTCAGGACCATGACCATGGCTGCTGTGTGGGGAAGCATGTGCCACAGATACCACATTACCCTGGTCAATGCCCACTGTATCCTGTCCATCACCTAGAGACATTGATGACAAAGGGTGTATTGGCAGGATGACTGTGCGCATTGATGGGGTTGACAGCTGTGTACTGTCAGTTGGCTGACCAATGATGGACCCTGGCATACCTTCCTGTGCCATTACACAGATGTCATCATTATCAGTACCCGTGGTACCTGATTCAGGTTCCCTGCTGCATGACACCAGACCAGCACCAGAACCTGTGGGAGGGAAACAGGAAACACAGTTTACAATGTCTACACAATGTTACCAGTGATGCACACATGCACACATGCACAGGTGCACACATGCACACATGCACAGGTGCACACATGCACACATGCACACATGCACACATGCACAGGTGCACACAGGCACACATGCACACATGCACAGGTGCACACATGCACACATGCACACATGCACAGGTGCACACATGCACACATGCACACATGCACAGGTGCACACATGCACACATGCACACATGCACACATGCACATGTGCACACATGCACACATGCACACATGCACAGGTGCACACATGCACACATGCACACACTTGCACACATGCACACATGCACACAGTTGCACACTTGCACACTACTCAGTATGCGAGATATCAACACACAGACACAGACACACCTGCATGCATACACAGAGCACTACTCAGTGAGCCTAATATTACTATTACTATCAAGACTATTAAAGGTATTGTTAATACACACTCACCAGCATGGATAGGCTGCATTTCTGTTACACTGGAGGGACCTGCAGAAGTGAGGAAATTAATGTCAGTGGGCACAACTGTGCCATTGTTACTGAGTATGATACAGGTCAGTTGTACAACAGTCACCTTTCACAGGTCAGCTGCTGATATTGAGAATATCATACTTGCACATTAAATACTATGATGACAGCTACAAACCAAGGACACACCTCACACATGCATTAACTACCAGTGTACACAACAGTCAACTATACATATGGCATATTACCTGCACACTCGTAGTCTTGCTGCTGTGTGGCTCCAGCCTCCATCATAATGCAGGTCTGCTGCTGTTGTTGTTGTTGTTGGCTGGCTGGAGCCACAACACTTATGAGTAGTCCCTCCAGTCTGGTGAGTGGGGGATGTGTAGCCACCCCACCACCTGTGGCAACCTGTTGCCTGTGGATATCCGACGCATGCTGATGGACATTTCTGATTAAATCACTGCAGTGATGTCGTACCTGCTCATATGTCCTATTATGCGTGCCTATGTCATTTACCCAATGGACCAGGTCTTGCCACAGTGCAGCCCTCTCCTGCTGATTCTGGCTGGTGCGGGAAAAGAGTATTGCATAATCCCGCATCAGGCTCTGGTGTATTTCCTCATCCTCAGCTGCAGAGTACGCTGGATTGCGCTGGTGAGCCATGGTCCTGAAAAAGGAAATAACATGATATCAGCAAAATATGTCAGCAGAATTTGGCACACATACTACACATGCTACTCGACTGTTATGATACAACATATCTCACATATATAGCATCTGTATGTCTATTGGTGGATACACATGTAAATGGCCAAGTATCAGTGCTCAGCCAACAACTGTGCAACAGTACCTGGCACACTCCATATGACATACTACCAAACCCCAGCAGTCAGAACACTGATTCAGGTCCAAAGCACCTCCTCACTCTGGGGGGTTGTATTGAGGTACTGTATGGGATACATCATCAGCTACTGTGAGATGACCACAAACTAATTGCCCTGGATATACATATCCCACCTCCACCACCAGCACAAACAACTACAGTGAATAACATTTCAAATGCAAACTTTACACTTCATAACACTGACATGGTATCCTTTAAGCCCACTGGGCCAGCGGAAGACACAATCCACAATGCTGACCCCTTCACAAATGATTTCTATGGACATCTCCGAGAATGCATGGATCATGCAATCCCATATAAGACCAAGACACTCTCCACAAAGGGAAAGCATCCTGTCTGGTGGACCCTAGCCATAGACAGATTGTATAACAAAAGATGGAAGCTACTGCAAGACAGAGCATAATTCCATGTCTGATCAGCACTAGTAAGGAGCTATTTTCTCTCATACAAACATCCATGGGCAACTTTGAGAGGGAAATCAACGGAGACACTTTAGATAACCACAAGGCCTTCTTCAGTTATGTTAGCAACCTGGTCAGAAACCCTCCAATATGCTCATAGTTAGTACACAACAACAAATAATTCACTGAACCCACAGATATTGGCAACATTGTGGCAGACAGGTTCAGTGCAAGTTTCCCCCCTCCCTGTCCCCCAAACTAAGACATACTTATCCCAGCTGATTGTAACCTCCCTGTCATCACAGATGTCCAGGTGAGAGCCGCCCTCAAAAAAGCAGAAAACACAACATGAATGGGACCTGATGGTATCCCCGGTTGCATGCTACATGAACTCCAAGAGGAGCTAAACACACATATAGAAGTGCTATGTAACACTAGCCTGACAACAGGATATGTACCTGTACACTGGCGTACAGCAGCAGTGGTTCCACTCCACGAAGGAGGCACCTCCACATACCAATACAATACAACACAATACAATACATTACAATACAATACAATACAATATGCTATTACCCCTGGGACTACAGCAGCATACTGTTCTGCTACCCTGACCATTGTGACACATGTGATGTGATTGTACCTGCTCCTGTCAAACAGTTACACAGGGTGACTCATATGGCATATTACCTATCTGACTAACATTCAGCAGGGGTATGTGTGACGTGTACTCATGGGGAGTCTTGCTTCTTAATGCTGTGTGGTTTATTGCAGGGTATGTCTTATCTGTGGGTAGGAACCTGTACCTCCGCCATCTGCTCTCTACTGCGGTGTCACGGACGACACACAGCAGACATATAGGTTGTGGATGATGTGAGGTGTTACTATGGTTGTTGGACATCTGTCATGGGTGTGACTTAAGTATGTAAATCCAGGAGTGGTAACCTCTATGTGAGTAGTATGTGTGTACTTTGTGGTGTTGTCAGTCACTGTGCATTGGTAATGTGTTTGAGTGCATTGTCACAGTGTTGTACATGTCACTGTGTCCTTCTCCATATCTGTAGCTGTCATGTGAGGTACATACCGTGGCAGCCATTGTGTGGTGTGGAGGAGTATACTGACCTACATGTCCATAGCTGACACACCATGTCTGCTGACACATACCATGTGCAGGTATTCCAGGAATAGTGTGCCACTGTGAATATCATTGGGGGGACTATTGTACACATTTATGACCCTGTTGACCCCTGACACATGCAGTGGTGGGCAGCCAATCACATATCTGGTGGTTACTGGTGTAGGTGATTTGAAATGGGGTATGGTACTCCAGTTTTGACACTGGTGTTCACTCCATGCCTTTGTCACCAGGCACCTGTTGCAATATATCTGTACACGTGCCTCACTCAGAATATATATACATCTCTCTCTCTCTCTATATATATATATATATATATATATATATATATATATATATATATGTATATAGATATATATATATATATATATATATATATATATATATATATATATATATATATATATATATATATATATATATATATATGTTTGTATACATATACACATATATATATATATATATATATATATATATATATATATATATTGATGTACATATATTGCTATAGATATGAAGGGGGGTGTGTGTGACAGAGAGGGGGTGAGAGTGACAGAGGGTGTGGGACAGGAGGAGTGCGAGATCGTCATATACAGTCATATCTGTAGATAGTCAGATCTGTCTGTCTATGTATATGTATCTACATATATCTATATCTGTATGTGTGTATTACATATATATGTTTGTACATATTCTATCTATCTACATCTGTCTATGTATTCCTACATCCCTCTCTATGTATGTATACATATATGCATATTATATATATATATACATACATACATACATATATTGACATACATACATATCCATATGATAGATAGGTATATCAACATGTTTGTTTACAAAACTGTATACACACACTAACATACTGCTAAACATACATAACTGTGAAACCTACTTTGTACATTGCACTACAACCTACATTCAACCTACATTGATATGTGGACATAGATGCCCTCACATACATATGTATGTGCAGCCTTCACTGATAGTTGCTGTATGTCCCCTGCCCTATGCACATCTTCATATACATATGGATACAGACCAATGACACATATGGAGGGTTCACAGTATGTAGACTTTTAAAGTATTACTTTATATTACCTGTGTTTGTCACAGCTGCTTGCGTTGCCATCTGGTTTGGTGTCCTGCTGCTCCAGTTGCCAGTTGTCAGCTTTCGAGTGGTTGTTGATGACTGGTTTTGTTTGTGTATGTTTTTCTCTCTCTCTCTCTCTGTCTCTCCCTACCTCCACAGGGTGCAATGAATGTATTGCATGTGTGGACTGGGAGTACAGCATGCTTTTGTAGGTATCTGCATATGTCCATATGATGGCCTCTACACCAATTGTTAGCCAGCATTTGCTAATTGCATGCAGCCAGTTGTGTACTGATTGCAGTTCTCACTGTGATTCCAGGACAGTGCTATAAAAAGGTATGTGAGATAGGCGTAGCCCTTTCAGAGTTTAAGGGCAGGGACCATGCTGGTATGCTGTGGACATTGTTCTGTGAGTGTAAAGGTTAGTATCCCTCTCATATTTCTGGCTGTGTTGTAGATTAACATTTCTCCATTCATTTCTCCAGTTTCCTGTACTAAGTGTGTATGTACACTGACACCTAAGACTACTACTACTACTGTTAATGTGGGTGTGTGTGCTTTCCTGTGGGACATGTGGTGTAACTGATATATAGCAGTGGCTCTTGCACTTTGTTGCTATGGCTTCAATATTTGCCCTTTACATTCACTACTTTTATGCCTGCTAGGTGTCTTGACTGTAGTGTGTTGCTGTGGCTTTTCTAATTTCCATGTACATTCACACCTTGGAATGCTTGCTATATCTGCTAGGGTGTTACTGCATGCAGTGTGGTCTGGCCATGGTGTGGGCCTTGACATCTATTAGGGTATTTGAGTATGCTGCTGAGCAGGCCCCAGAGACTCTCAGGTGCATCTTTTATCTGCCTCATGGAATGGTACATATCAGTGGGGTACACCCATTAAATTGTCTGGTATTCTGCAGTTGTGACTGTGGGATAGCATGAGCATATGTATTACTACACTATTTCTGCCGTACAAGTGGTACATACTTTCAGTACTTCATAGTTAACATTGCATATGTTGTAACACCTTTCTGCCTACTGTTTGTACATTTCACAGGGAGTCTGTGGGGCATCCCTGTAACTCAGTCACTGTTGCTATGTCTAGGCTCTTAACTATTCAAATATGGCAGTGTCAGACCTCTCAAGTGTACAGATATTTGCAGGTTGTCCACATTTTTGCCTCATATTTTGGTCAATATCTCATAAACAGTTTTTTTCTGGCAAATCACTGAGGGCTCAAGTCAGACTATAGTGACAAACATTTCAGTTTCAGACTTCATACCCTTCCAAACATCCAACAAAATGCAGAACCTGTTACTCTCTCAACTGCCTAAGTTTATTGTAGCATTATTTGGAATGTGTCCCTGTTTTTGGCCCTTTGCTCCACATTTTTTATTACTTAGTCTGGATGTGTTCCTGTAAGAGGTTGTGGGGTATGGGCAGTGATTATCCTGCTGTGAGTATGTGTGTGGCTTGCAAGGTGCTACAGTGACATTATTACCTACTAGCTACCAACTAGCATGGCTGTTTCTGTTCACACACTACTATTCTAGAAATCCACTACATTTGACAGTAAATATACATGACATGCTTTGTGTACTACACATCCTATATTCCCTTTACATTCATTCCTACTATTACATGATATATTTATTGTAGCACAATGTTCTTATATAACAGTCATGGCTTAGTGGTAAGTCATGCAGACTACTGTTTCCAAGGTCCTGGATTCGGGACTGACAGTGGAATTTTATTTTGCTTTTGAGCAGACTACAGGACTTGTCATTCAGAGTGACTAAGGCACTTTTAAGCAGTTGTAACCGGGTTAGCACTGGTTTGCGCGGAGCTCACGCATGCGCACTGGCGTTCAGCTCCGCGCACACCCGCTTACAACTGCTTAAAAGTGCTTACTCTTGCACACCCGCGCTATTTTCTTTGAAAGAAATGAAAATGGGGAGACAGAAAAGTGGTGAAAAAGGGGTCACAAAGAGGGTAAGACAGTAGGGAAACAAGCTCGGGTTTTGCAGGAGGGATGTAGGTAAGGCCCATAGCTGCCCATTTCTTCATCAGCAACAGCTGTGCATATGTTTGTAATTTGGTGTGACATTTGAAACCTTCCACCCCTGAGAGAGGGGTGAGGACAACAATAATACTTGTTGTACAGCCAATTGTAATTTACAGTTTCCATGTCCAGCAGACATGTGTGCGAAATGGGCAGCTATGTATGGGGCGTAATTTTTTTGTGGGTACAGAGTGCCCTTTTTTTTTTTCAGGTGAGAGTGGTATGTCAGGTACAGGAAGTCGGTATAGCTGGAGAGGTAGGTTGGGTAGGTTAACAGACAAGACAAACAAGACGCATACAAGGGCGGTGTATGACACATGTGGGGGGGGGTTACACAATTGACGGGGACGGATGTTTGGATATCTAGAGCCCATGAGCCCACAGATGGCAACAGTGGAACTGATATCCCCACCCATGGGCAGTTGCCACTGTGCCTTCACTGCCCAGGATGGGGCTGTGCTAGGGGCTGTGTAGGCCGGGCAGCAGGCACGCCCGTTAGTTGTGCCACCTGTGCCTCAAGCTGGTGTAGGGGCCCAAGAACAGCTTCCCGGATCTCCCTACGCACCACAGTCCGGACACTACGGAGGGTGAGTGGTTGTTCTCCCCCAGCCACACTTGCAGAGGGGGGATGAGCCCCATCCCCTGCAGCGCTTCCACCCGTAGGTGGCACAGGGCCACTGGAGGAGGGTCCAGCCTGGGCACTACTGCCAGGTGCACTCGCCAGCTGAAGAGGGAGAGGTGGGTCCGCTGGAACCCGCCTTCCCTGTCGTCCTATGTTTTGCATTATGTCATGACAGTTTGGGTTAGTAACGTACAATACCATACACAATTAGTTGTAACAGCATACATTAGTATTCCCATTAACCAAACACCCAGATATTCAAACCATTGAACAGCAAGCATAACATATGCATATTTTGAACAGCAATACACAGTCCAACAACATGCAGGGTTGACTGATGGCAACAGGCCATCAGGTTTGGATGTATGAACAGGGCAGATGCATCAATGTACATACAAATATGTATGAACCAACAGGACAAATGTCCAGGGGTGTTAATTGTGATTGCACATACCAATTTCACGTGGAATGGATTATATGTGGTTATAGGGTAGGGTGAAGAAAATTTAATTAACAACTTCAAATACCAATACATATACTGTACATTTCTAATAGCTGCAGATATATACACACTACAGTTCTGCCTACAGTTTCCTATGTGGTAACTACTTCAAGTTGGTGATAGGAATGTTACTGCTACATCAATATACATTTTCATTTTTATTCATACACATTCATATCTGGCTCTGTTCAGCTACATCATCCTGCTACATTTGCTTTATATAGCTATAGACAACTGTGGATGTTTGGTATTTCAGACAACCATACTATCTGCATATTGCAGACTGAGAGCAACATATCCAGATTTTGGGATACACATTCCAGCTGCGGTCACATTTTCAAGACATTTTTACTGTTTGGTTCTGCTTGTCACATTCATTTCATTCTGTACTGACTGCAGTATACTTTATTCAGGAGTTATTACTACTTTATTGGTGGATTCATAACTCTTTCTCACACTCTCTCACTTGTTTTATTTTTACAATTCAGGATGGTACTTAATTCTAGACTTTATTGACATGTTTTACCTGTAGTTATAACAATCCTTTCCAACAGTCTCACTTCTGTCATGTTTCTGTATTTCAACAGGGATATATTTCACACATGTGTTTTACTCAGCTTCTGCAGCTGTACTTTTCAGCCTGCTGCAGGTTATGTACTATTATATTACAGGTGGGACATCTTTATTTCAGACTTTATTTCAGACTTGTTTCATTTTTCTGTTTGGATTGCAGACTGCATCACACTTTTGTAATCAAGCAATACTTGTAAACCCTCTTACACTGTTACTTGCACATTTTATTACTTAGTGACTACACTGCACTCTTGCCAACTGTCATACTTATATATTTATTTACAGTTACAGGGAGAGGATTACTGACCTGCCTGGTGGCGCAACCGCACCAGCCTATCACCATAGGCTCTACGGTTCGCAGAACGGACACCTGCAGCTGTAATATAAATCAAGTAATATTGGAATACACATCTCCATAATATCAGCTAGGTTAATTTCTTACATAAATAATTAGATGTAACTTGCTCAGTAGTGGGGCGTTGGGCATTTGCTGGGCCTCCTGGATCCAACGGTTCAGTTGGTCCTGCTTCGTCTCTTCAGGTCCGCATGGTGGTGACGGACCTGCTCACCAGTTCTTGGTATCCCTGTGGCACTGGTGAGATCATGAGCCAACCGGTCCCACACCTCAGCCCTATATGCTCCCCACAGGACCTGGCCCTGCATGAGTTGGGCCTCATGATTGTGGACAAGGAGCCAAACCATATATTTGGACTCCACAACACCCCACCTCTGTGCTCGAAAGCAACTACCCTCACCTACACCTGACATTCTGGCTGCAAGTCGGTTCTACAATCGGTTATGCTGTGTATTGCTGCTTATGGGGCTTATATATACCGTTTTTCCCGCACTTATCTGTGATTGGCCGATTTGGAATTGTATCAGCTTCACAAAACCTGCTTTGTCATGCTCCTCTTTCTATTCCTTCCTATATATATGCTATTACTGCATTTCTAAGTGCAACTGTCATGGCTTAGTGGTTCAGTACCTTGACTATGGTATCCTGGGTTCGAACCTGGCCACTGCTTTTTATATTTTATGACTATCTACACAGGCTAGGAGGTGTGTCTGTGTAAAGGCAGTTTTGTTACAGCTTGCTCAACGTTGCCCATCGGTTAGCTTGCTGGCGTGGCGCGCAGCTCCGCGCAAATGGGGTACGCTGGTTTACGCATCATTTGGCTGTCAGCACGCATATTATGCTCAGCTCAGCTATGGGCACACAGTTTCAGCATGTTAAAATGCTGCTCAACCCCGGGCACTCAGTTTACACCTGTTAAACCACTGCTCACCTACGGGCAGATGTACTCAACTTGTTAGACTGTAGCTCAGCTATAGGCACATCTGACATTATTTATTATTTTTATTTTTATCTCACATTTCTTCAAAATATATGGCCCATTTCATTACATTTTACATAAAATCTAATTTTATATGTGTACATATATGTCAGGGACTTGTTTCATGCTTATTTCACAAAATAAAAAAATTGATGTTGGGGGGGCTCGAACCATGACTGCCTGCACTTCAGCCGACATTTCTACCGCTACGCTATTGCTTCTTGGCTTACTTTGCATATTTAGTTCTTATATGCTTTTCCACTGACTGCTAACTGTGGCTAAGCTACGGGCACACCCACGCAAATGAGCACACTCAAGGGCAAACATCTTTACAATTTAAAAAAAAAATTATAAGATGTTCATTTGTACATTTTATGTTCATAGTCTGTGGGGGCATGTGTTGTGTTGTGTTTATTCACATTTACACGGGCTCTGTTGTGGGGGTTTACTTTCGGGACTTTTACTCTTCTGGGGGCGTGTCCGTTTGCAGGGCTTGGCCTATGGACATGCCCCCTACTGTCTTCCACAGACCGTGTAAGCCTTAGGTGTGATTCAGCATGCCCTCATGCATATGCATGACATGCTGATGTCACACCATTTAACTGCAGCCTCTGTGTAAGCCTTGTAACTCTTACACGGAGGCTTTGTGAATCCTGCCCAATGTGTTGCCAATCAGTAAGTAGTAAGGATTAAAACTTGAGGCCAGAAAGAGGCTATGGTGCAGCAAAAATAATTGTCTCATTGTAAGTCAATGAATAGTACAAGGCAACAGTACATGAACTTTGTCTCCTACTGTCAATCACAGAAGCAACAAGTTCAAATTACCTTTGCCACTTTGACAGATATGAAGGGGAAGTGCTTAGGAGGAGGGAAAATGAGTTGTAACTCAGGTATAACAAAAGAATGAAAATTGGCCACATTAGAAAGAAAAAGAAGTAGCAGACACCGAGAATACTCTTCTGTGTGATTATCCCAGTTTGTCTTTTAAGTAGTGATTGAAATGCAAGAAATGGTAATTAACCTTGACTGACTAAAAAAAAGTAGGGTATATGTGAAAACACCTGTAAATTCAATGCATTAACAGGAGCTTAGGGGCTATGATGTAATATTTTAAGGCCAAATACTGTATTGTGGGATACCTAGAGGCAGACTAAAAATCAAGGTGCAGGACCCCATGTAGGCAGCACACTCTGGAATTACATTTAAATTTTTTAAAAAAGTATATAGAGTTCAAAAGTGGTGTTAAAATGTAGGAAACATCAAGACATGATGAAATAAACATTTTTTTCGGTCTGTGGGTGCAGTTCTCCTGTTTCTCAATGACCGTGTGCATCCTTAAATTTTGAAATTCTTGCCTCTTTTTGGTTTAATTTCAACAATTGTTTTTAAATTTCTAATACCATGATAGGAATGGACCCCATTCCTGAAGTTATAATTAAAGTTCCTGAAATTAGTATTGTTTCAGTATTTGATGTTAGCCAAAAGTGCCCTTTGCAGCACCCACAAAGAGCCAAAATTGACCCCTGCAATTCATATGGAGTTCCATGTATTGGAAGCATATGTATATAAGACTGTAGCTTCTTTTTTTATTATACCCATTGCTCTTACTACCTTGCGGACTGTCTGTGTATGTTTCTTCTACATTGCTCTCATTTCTGCCTGCAAATCCTAATATTTTATGACTTTGTGCCTCTCTGTACATGAGACACTGTAATTGTTAGGTGTAGCAATTTCAGGGAGCAGTGCTACTTTTGTCTTCTTTTTTTTTAATGGACTACTATATCTGGTTTTCTCACATCTATTTTTTCAATATTGTAGTGGTTGTACAACCCTCAGTGCAGCAGTCTTGCCATATTATTGTGCCTTCCAGTATACAGGCCCTCTGTCATGAGCGTATCTCACCTGTCAACAAGGTGTGCAACTGTATCCAATTCTTTTTTTACATAACCTACATTTTGTCTCTTTGTCCCACATGTTCAAAGGACTTTGTAAACCATTGTGAACATAGTCTACTATCCCTGGCTGCATCTATCAACCTTGCATTCTTTGGTTTCAGCTCACCTCTCCTTAACCATTCCTGTGTCAATTCCTGATCAACACGAGGTTGCTGTAGGAATTCTCTATACTTGCCACTGTATTTATGGCTTTTCCAATTTCTTTTTCTTCTCATTTGATCCTACTCCTTACATTCTTTCTTTTGTTTTTGGCACATTCAGTTGCTGTCTGATTTTCATCTACTTCTGGTTTGATTTGCATTCCCACTTGCTATCTTAGACTTCCTCTCTTTGTGTTTTAAAACTTTCACTTTGTTTGAATCTGTTTAGGTCAGCAGATTTGTATGAAGTCCCACAACTGCAGATCTGTACATGCAATCAATTTTGTGGAGGCTCATACCTTCTTCAGAGCAAGGGGTATATAATCTTGGTATGCACTGATTTTTATATATCATTTGATAAGCATGAAGCATTTTCTTCTGCTATATGAAATTAATCATTTTGTCAGAAACTAGTATAAAGGGTATTGGTATCAGTGAGTCAGTAATCAATGCTGAAGTGGCACCCAGCGTAAGTACTTGAGCAGTATGACTACAATACAGAAAAATGTTTTTTTTTTAACATATAACAGAGCATGCTATTTGTCAAATAATAAAGAATGAATGAATAACAGATGCTATGAAAAGAAAAAAGAATAAGGAAAGATACTTTCCCTGACAGGATGGTTACATGTTTTTTTCCCCTGACTATTATAAAATAAAGTATCCTTATCTTTTTCAACAGTCTCCTAAAATTGGCTATGTACCATAGCAGTGGAAAAGGCCAAATGGATTTACAATCCATAAGGAAGTGCACCTAATAAGACTGAGAATGCTAGACCAATAAATCTTACTAGTCTTATCAGCAAATATTATAAGTCTATGTTGCTAAGATGTCTAGAACAATCAGATGAAAGTACACACACACACACACACACACACACACACACACACACACACATGCAGATGCACACACTCACATTCATACACACACACACACACACACACACACACACACACATGCAGATGCACACACTCACATTCATACACACACACATACACACATATGCAGACTCATACACACACACACATGCAGATGCACACACACATTCATACACACACACACAGATGCAGACGCACACACATTCATACACACACACACACACACACACAGACACACACGCATACACACACACACACACACACACACACACACAGACAAATGCAGACGCACCCACTCGCATTCATACACACACACACACACACACACACAGATGCAGACGCACACACTCACATTCATATACACACACACACACACACACACGCAGACACACACACACACATGCACACACACATTCATACACATACAGACACACACACACACACACACACACACACACACACACATACAGATGCAGACGCACACACTCACATTCATACACACACACACACACACACACACACACACACACACACACACATTGCCCATTGTGGACACCTCTCACTGTGGCCCTACCCACCTGTGCATATGATGACAACACTGCCTTGCCCTCCTTACTCTGCCATTTGCCTAGCCTTTGCCTGAATCTTCATTACATAAAACTAATTGCATTCATGATGCAGAGTACACTTTCCATAAAAGTAATCCCACAGCCAAGATGGGCAGAATAAATTGTCAGGGAGTGTCAGCAGAAGAACAGAGGAGGGAGGGGGAACCCTGAAAGCAAAAAAATAAATAAATAAATAAATAAAAATAATAATAATGATAATAATGCAGGCAGGCCACAACATGGTGATAGTAATACTGCATATGTGCAAAATACTATACGTGGACATTGCAAATAAATGTCAATCCAAGAAAGGAGGGACTAAGTGAACAGTGAAAAGACCACAATATTTCCAGCCAGTGAATCCATAGCTAAATGCTTTAAGGCAACACGAGCCCCTGGTCTAAAGTCCTCTGCTTAGTGTGCTGTCTTTACTGGCTACAGAGGTTATGTTTGCATCTTATAGTAAATGATAAGATGATATTCATGAAAAAAAATCTGGACTCACAAGTAACAGCAACCCAAGCCCACCTTGCAGTGACAAATGTGTTATTGGTTTACATCTGTGTGAACTTTTGTTTGGTTGCTCCAGTTTCCTGTCTTATCTGAAACACATCACACTGTTAAATTAGTGATCACCCAAATTGCTGCAGGTGTGTATGATATGTGTGATTGTCTCTGCACACCCATTGATGGGGTTGCACTACTGAGTATTAGATTCTTTGCCTTGTCTTGATCAGAATAAGGTCTCATTTCCCTGTTAAGATAAAACATATTAAGAGGGTAACTAAAATAAATCAATAAATCTGTAGTTGGTTGTTATAATATACAAAGCAGACAAATAACATGTTAATGAATTAACCAGATTATTTGTAGTGATACAGATTTTTCAAATTTTCTATAAAAATGTATTAGAAAATCTAAAATTTGGTCTGAGTACTAAAACAACATGAGACTGACAAAATTTCACATTTTAGCCCAAACCACTTATTCACCATAATCTGTATTTATTATTTTATGTTTTATGCATGGTATTGTCAGTTTCCCTTATTCGGTCTTCTACATTTAGATGTGTTTTAATTCTACAAACATAAAAAACACTAAAAATCATCCTAGTGCCACTTTAATGACTGAAACTTAAACTTACAATCCAAAGTTATAATACCTAGATTTTGGCTAGGATTCATTTGAAGGCTGTCTAGCATGCAAAGCCATACTATGATAGCTTGCATCTCATACTGTTTTTTAAAAAACAATTTGATGTGCAACTGTTTTGTTTAGAGCTGTATAATGACTGAGACAATACAGTGGCTAAGTGGTAAAGTTTTTCTGTTTCAAGATCCAGGGTTCATTCCCATCCTCCAGTTAATGCCTGTGTGGCTTTTGAATGTTTTCTCCATATCTGCATGATTTTGCTTCAAGTACTCCAGTTTTCTCTCCAAACCATGTAGTATGATTAGCTATTCTAAACTGTCACATGTTACATTTGCTGCAAAAGATGAGAAAGCCCACACAAAGATTTGAGGAACGTTATCATAGCATCAGTTGTGGATCACATTTTTAAGTCGTGTTGCGTTTGATAAAATTAATAAAATATATCTCTTTATCATGCAAAGAGACTGTTGCACCTGTTTTGAACTGTATTATGCTCAGTCATTTGCTTGTACTGTCCCTGTACCATACATCACCTTTTCATGCAGCACACCTTGTTGGGCTTGAATATGTTATTTCACTCATCCTGTGTAAGCATGTCACTTAATTTGTAGAAAACCAAAGCCAATCTTTTACTGTCAAGTTTCCCAGTTCTTAGAAACCCATTAAATAATGACAATGTACTGGCATGCATTGTATACACAAAAAGGCACACACAGACACACAAATTCACACAAAGATATAGACACACACACACACAAAACATGCACAAACAAGCATGTGCACACACACACACACACACACACACACACACACACACACACACACACACACCTGAATGAGGTGTAGGTGGAAAAGCCTTTAAAGAACTACAAATCCTGACAATGAACCAACAACTGTAGATTATCTATGAAAACAGTACTATAGGAAAATGCATTGACATTGTTTCCCAAATACATCAATGAACCTTGTTTCTCAGTGTGCTATAAGTAACCCTCTTGCACATTTTATAGCACAACATGCCTTAGTAGTGCAATAGTCCCTAAGTAAAAAGTTAGTGATGATCTTTCTTTTCCCAACCATAAAGGCTTTCTCATAATGTTCCTACCTAGACAATCAATTTGGAAAGCGTATATCAGTGGTGCAATAGTCATCACACTCTTTTTTTAGTCCAGAAGGCTGTGGGTTCTATTACCATACCAGGTAGACTGATTGCTGGTTAGTTCTCCCCTACTCCTACAAAATGACATCAGAAGACTTAGATTCCTTCCTTAACAGACAAAGCAGCTGCCTTACTGTTATGGTTATGCAATTGCTTACTTAACTTAAAAAATAAGAGTGAATGATATGTAACAAAACATTAGGTGATTTCTGCATAACTATGCAGCCTCCATTTAATTCTATTTTATACTTCTAAGATTGAACCATTCTTCTGAAAATATCTTGAGACATGGCCCTATAGGCATTTCTTAGTTATTAACAAAAAAACTGTGGGCCGGGAGGCTATTATTCAGCCACAGGCAGTGGAGAGCACTAACCAACTAACCTAGAAACCTACCACCTATACTAACTTAAAGATCAGTTTTCTTTGTGTCCTCATATTGAAGTTGCTGGCTGTGTTCAGCAAATAATCATTTTGCAAACTTGGCTCATGATACTGGCAATTATTTTTTCCTCAGAGCAATAGAGCTATCTTAAAGATATTTTTAATCCATGCAGCTGTTAGGTAATCTTCAGTGAGTGTTCATGTGAATGGGAATGTTCTAGAACAACATTGCTGTGTGGTTTTCATTTTAACAGAGCCTATATTTTTGTCAACTATTTATGAATTGCACTTAGTAATTATTGTGTATCTGAACTGAGCAAGTATTTCTGCTCACTGACCATCTGAATGACTTAGTCTATAAAATGGTCTACTCAAAGTTACATAGTGTGCCAGAAAGTAGTTGTAGGAATCATAATTATGAGATCAATTGGACATAAACTGTCTATAGGTTTGAATAAGTGGATTTCCCTTACAAAAGTTACACCCCTGTGTTCCCAGACATTACTAGAAGGAAAATGTGGATTAATAAATTACTTTTCAGAAAAGGACAATTTTATCTGCATAATCTTACCAGTGATATTGAAGTCCTCTGCTTTTTGTATATTGTTTATAAAACTGTCAATATCCTTTCTGAAATCTAAGATACTAGTAGGAGAATAGGACAGAGGTAAAGAGCTCAGGCATGCAATCATACTAGAAGTGAACTGCCCTGTCTTTACTTTTGTATTGTTCATATGATGACTGGTATTACTTTTTACAAACTACCCCAGAACTGTTTATATTTCTTTACAACCTACCTGTAGCATCGGTAACCGTCTTTGTTGTTGTCTGTGCTGTCCCCTTCAGGTTCTCCATTGACTTTTTCATGTTGTCACTCACCTGCCTTGACTTTTAATGAGAAGCAAACTGAGAATCTTTTCTTTATAGTGATCTGAAGAGCTGATGCCCTGGTTATTCTCAGCCAGTTTAATACCAACTCAGCTGGCATTTGGAGCACACATTCCGGTGCACTCAAATGAAGCTGAATGAGAATTCAAAGCTACTGAAAGCAGGGGATTAATATCAGATTTTGAGTCAACAATGTTCAGTGCCCTTTTGTTCTCTAGCAGCTGAGGCATGCATTTTTTTTCTTTTGCCTCCTTTCTCATCTGCCACATATGATAGTGACAAATATATCTGTTTTTTTTTCCTGACAGAAGCAAAAATTTGCCTAGGCAACTGACATGGCATAGCTAGAACATAAATAGAAAAAAGATAGCACTGCATATTAAATATCCTTTTTATTTAAATATGATGTCCATTGAATCCATTGAAGGTGAACATGATACATTTTGTGGAGACTACAATGCTGATGAAATGAGGTTTACTGACAGCAAGCTTTCTTTTTCCAAAAGACCAGAGAGCAATGCAATCGCCACTTAGTAAAATGGTCCTGAAAAATCTGTTTGCTCATACAAGCAGAAAGTATGCCGACTAAAACACAAAGATTTGATTTGAAATGAGATAATACCATATGACATTACCAAGTTCTGCACAGCGCTTATTCTGAAAGTCACAGTGTGAGTTATGTGGTCTAGTAAACTATTGCATATTTTCCTCTCACAATATATGGCTTCCACAATTTGGTCTAGTGATGTGCTTTGAAAGTAGCTGTGATAAGGTCTGCTTGGGAAAGCAGGGTCATGATGAAGCACATGTATTCTCAAGGTGAGCTCATTTGTGTATCAAAGACATGCTCCAAAAATCAGTAACAGAGCTGATACTGAAAATGGCTGCCACTGCATTTTATTAACTGCCCATTTTCTGGTACAAGTCGGAGGAGCACAACAGTTTAATACAAATAGTTTCTGTGTGACAGAAATGAAAATCAGCATTACTTAACATCACATGCAGCCAGAGAGAAAATCTAGTTAACAGAAAATAAGACAAGTACCCCATATTATTACATAAGGTAATATTAATGGAGACATAAGGCATAGGAGTCTTATCTGAGTATGCTACAGTATTATGTCTATGCAGAATGAAAATTACCTGGCAGATCCTTCAGCATTAGACATATTCTTGTTCAGTAATCTGGATGCTACTTTATAAAGAGAAAAGAATCTTGTAAATGTCAGATACATAATGAAGAAATCTCTCAGACACCCATGTGTCATTCAGATTTACCCATGATTAGGGACAGTAAATATTTCCAGAAAAAGACTGTTCTTATTATATTCAGTACATATATTTGATCTGTCTTTAGTCACATGCAGTCCAATAAGTGCAAAACCGCCATTCCAATTACAGCCACTATTGAAAAGATATGTGTGACACAGTCACAGGGTAAAATGAGTATTGCAATTTTTAGTCATACCACTGTAGTTATTCATTTATTTTACTGAAAACTGTCTGATTTTTTTAACATTATCACTCAATTAATGTATATTATACCACACATACATTCTTATTTTCTTGCTTTCTTTTTACCTTTATTGTTTTTATATTTGTGTATCTGTCTATATGTATAGATGTATTATACCTATACATCTGTGTATGCGAATGTATCCATGTATATATATATATATATATATATATATATATATATATATATATGTCTTTATATGCATGCATATATATTTTTGTGTCTGTATATGAATGCATGTATCTGTCTGTATTTATGTGTGCATAGGTATGTACATAGATAAATATATACATATGTATATATATATATATATATATATATACATACATGGATCTACTTCTAATATTTGAAAGGCCATATCATCGAATTTCATTTTCCCAAGATGAAAATCACAAAAACAAAATACCTGAATGGTAAATTTTTCCCAGGGCAAGTAAACACCTTTTTTTCATTATCTGTATAGTTACATCCTTAGTTTTTCATAGAAGGATGTCTCTGTTTTAATGTTCAGGTGACTGGATTTCTTGGTTGGCTGGTCTGGGTCATGTCACTGGCAAGCGGTCTTAGTTGTCCGTACCAGTCTGCTGCATCCTTGTGTTCACTTTAGATTTTTAGTAAGTTTCACTTTTATTTTATATTAAGCTGGATTAAATCTATTGCTATTATTTACTTTGGTCAGATATGGTTTGGAACATCGATTAGATGCTAAACAGCTCCACTATAAGGAGATTTGAGGGTGAAAGCTGTATACATATTAAGTTATGTTTATATGAGACACATTACATATATAGTTTGATTATATTTTGAGCCAAAGTATTTTTCATATATGTATTTATATGTCGATGTCTTTTGCATCAACATCTGGTATAAATACTATGTGATTTAAATAGTTTAAATGTAAAAACTTTCTTTTGTTTTGTGAAATTTTCTAGACGTGATTCTGGTTGAGATAAGCGATTGGTCGGTTTATGTTTTTAAATTCAGTGGTATTTTCTTCTGTTGCCAAATTGGTGTGATGAAGCAGAGCTTATTTTGTGAAAGTGCTCACCTATATTCCTATTAAAGTATTTTTACATGACACACATATTTTTTTGAGCTGCCGTGTTTGGAAGAAGGTTTTCGTATAGGCTGATAGGTTGCACTCTTTTGGAGGGAAGCATAGCAGCAGCCAGAGTAAGGTGAATCATCAGGATTTTAATGATCGAAGAAACAAAGTTAGATTCACTCTGAAACAAAAACCAGAAATCAATAATCACCATAAAAATCATCCAGACAACAACAATCATGACAGCTGTAACAAAGGAGGTTCTATCCCACCTCAGCTATCTACAAAAGAGGATGATGGGTGGTTGTGACTACTGCAGCAGTGGAGAAATTCAAACATCTATTGTTATAGCTAAGTAGGACTTACACAATTGTACTGCTTTTTATTCTCACTGATATACTAGCCTATGTGTAGATTCCCAAAGCTTATACTACCTGGGATGAGGAAGGATAAGGGCCCAGGAACTCATAGAGAACGGGCCCAGCAAAGTCTCTCTTGGACCTAGAGAAAAATTCATTTTGTAGGGCTTTTTAAAGCTAGGGTTGGGAGGGTGGCCTAATGGTTAAGATGTTTGCCTTACAAACACAAGGTGCAGGGTTTGAGTCTCAAAAGGCATAATTGGCTAGGCTTACAATAGCTTGCAAGGGCCGTTAGCTTAGTACTGAACTATGAACAGATGACCAAGTTGCTGCTTCTAAAATGCTTTTCGATTCCAATTCTTTTCAGTATGCTATCAAAGAGGATAAGGCCCTGGTAGAATGTTTGTGAACTTTGCCTGGAATAGTTATACCATGGTGTGAAAAATTAAAAAAAAAAAAAAAAAAACAATAACAGAGGGCAACCATCCAGATATAGTCTGTTTAGACACAGGCTGGCCTTTCTTAGTCTCAGCATAGAAAACAAACAGCTGTTTAGCCTTTATAAAGAACTTGGTTCTGTCAAGGTAGCATATGAGCTAATTGTGCAGATCCAGTCTATGTAGAGTCTGTTCTCTGCTGCTTATTTTTGTTTGTTTTCTTTTTTTTTTTTTTTGATCTGGGAAGAAAACTGGGAGATTAATGGCTTGATTCAAGGTAAAATGAGAAACAATTTTAGGTATGAGTAAATAATTTGTGTGTAATGCAAACCTATCCCTGTGGAAAACCTGACAGGGTTCACCCACCATGAGAGCTTGTGACCCAAATTCTTACATTGCACATGTCAGTGCAACATGTAAAGCAGTTACCCAAATAATGAACCACAAGTCACCCTGAAAAGAAATTTCAAAGAGAGCAAAGGTCAGTTTTTCTAGAAAAAATTTTGAAATGTCAGATCGGAGGAATTTTGCTTGTGAAGGGGTCTCGTACAATACTCCTATCAGAAACTGTTTAACCACAAACATAGAAGAAAGAGGAGGATCTATAGGTGAACAAGCTGAGACGACTGCAAGATGCACCTTGATGGTACCATACAACAAGCCATCTTTAAGTAGTTCACAGAAATATTTGGGATCCAGAGGTGGTACTTCCCTTTTGGGTCCTTGTGATTGTCAAGGCACCAACTAGAAAATCACTTCCATTTGACAACATAAGACTTTCCAGAAGCAGATTTTTTTCACCTCCTTTAGTACATGCGACACATCCTTGTGAAAAAGGTGCATAAAAAGCATTAAATTGAATCATCCAGGCCATCAGTTGCAGTTTATTGATGTTGGGGTGTATTAAACTTCCCTTGTGCTGTGTGAGTAGATCCAGTCAGTAAGTCAGTAAGGAAGATTGTGGTAATTGCCCATGGCCAATTCATAAGAAGGGAGAACCAATTTGTCTTAGCCAAAATGGAATCACCGCAATGATTTTTTGGTAATTATTTCTGAAGCTTGGAAGTACCTTGGAAATCATTGGAAAGGGTGGAAAAGTATACAGACTCATTCCCAACTAAGTGAATAACAGAGCATCTGTTCTCCATGATTGCTGCAAGGATGTCTCAAACAGAAATTTTATAGTTGTCTGTTTTTTAAGGAAGTGAGCAGAACTACTTGAGGTGTTCCCCACATCTGAATTAAATCCTGGAGCAGGCCTGTACTGAATTTGCACTTGTGAGGATAGGCCAAGCATCTGCTGAGTCTGTCTGCCACCATATTTTGCTTTGACAGAGTGCAGGAGGCCTGCAGGTTCAGTGAATTCTGAAAATCCAACTCCCAAGCCATCACTGCCAACCAGCAAAGAGGGTATGACCATGTACCCCCCTTGTGTGTTAAGATCACATCACTGTGGTGTTGTCTGTAATTGCTTGTAAAGAGCCCATAGATGGTGAAGCGTTTTCAAACATGAGTAACTTCTAACATTTCCTTGATGTTTATGTGATCTGGACTGTATAAAGAGTTCCACAGACCTAGCACTTTTACTCCCATGAAAACTGTACCCCAATCATAGTCTGAAGAGTCCAGCTGACACATATTGAGCTGGAGATGGAAAAGAGAAAGGTAGTCCTGGATTGGGGGCTATTTGATCCCTCCACCTCTGTAGTTCTCACATTACAAATCCAGTACTAGAATCTAAAAGTCCAAGGAGTGTATGTGCTGGGTCCAAGAATTTTTTTAGATATCATTGGATTTTTCTCTTGTGAAATCTGGCAAGTGGTACCTGAGGACCATGGATTCCATAAGGCATATAATCCTCAGAAATTGTCTCGTAAGAGCTGGAAGCTGTTGAGAAAAACTCAGAAAGATCTGTTGGTAAGCTATTACCTTTTCTTTTGGAAGGAAGGCCTTTTGCCTAAGTATATCTAAAAGACATCCCAAGAAGACAATTTTGTGAGATGGTGTGAGAAAAGACTTTTGTAGGTTGAACTGAAATCCTAGATGTGACAGGAGGTTGGGCATCTTTATTAAGGAGTCCAAACATCTGAGAGAAGGCTCTGAACAAATAAGCAAGTCATCTAAATAAGGAAAATTGTGGATGCCCTGCAATCTGCAGTGAGCAATTACTGGAGATAGGCACTTTGTGAATATGCAAGGTGCAGTGAAAAGCCCAATGGGTAATGCAGAGAACTGATAATGTGACACAGATGCAACAAACCTTAGATATTTCCTGAAACTGTGAATAATGAGTATGTGATGGTAACCATCTTTGAGATTTAGTGTTCCCATAAAACAATAGTCTGGAAGCAGTGCAAGCACTGATTGTAGGGTCAACATTTTGAATTTTAGAAGTTTCACATAAAGGTTGAGAAAATACAGATCTAACAGAGGTCTTCAAGTGCACCCCTTGTTTGGAACCAAAAATATTGTAGAATGAAATACTTTGCCCATGTGATTTGCAGGCACTTGCTCTATGACCCCTGCTTCTCACATATATTATAGCACTAGTGGAAACAGGTCTGTCTGGATGGCTTAATGTGAGGAAGATTCCCCTGAAAGAAGAAAAGTCCACCTACTGTTAAGTGAATCCCTCTTACATTTTCTGTAATATCTTTCACTGACCTCTTCTCTGGTTTCATGAAGTGAGGTAAAGACCAAATGGTTGCAAATACAAATTTGTTTACATTTAATGCTTATTTCCTTACCAAGCAGATGAGAACCGCTCTTCCACTGTCATTTTTTTCCCTAGCCTGGTATTGCAGGTTAAATTTTTGCCACCCAGTTTACCGTTTTCTGTCTTTGTTTTCCCCTCTTAGATGTCTTTTTTATGTATTTATTTATTTATCCAGTTTGGTAACTCATAGATTCTCCTTACCTGTCATTCCTCTAGCGAATTGCAGCCTTAATAATATGGATCCTGATCTCATTATCTCAGTCTTACCACAGCTCTGGACACTGTCGCTGGTATTCAGAAAGAAGGATCCTTGGTCACATGAAGTGCCTACTGCAGGTAGGTCAATTTACATGATCACTGAAAGTGTTTTAGACACAGCTTTAACTGAAATGAGGATGACCTCACCATTGGCTAATCTACATGTCTCTTAATTGGAAGATTTAACAGGTCATGCGCAAGTACATTGTGGCAGTTGTGACTTCTGTTGACCAATCAATTATGCTGTCACAAGCAGAACATCTTTGAACTGTCCAGAAGTATGTAAATCATCCGTGATGTTGCTTTGTATATTTGTTCATCCCTTTGTAATATGTTATACTTTGCATGACAGTCAGCCAATAATGCCAGACTATTGGATAGCCAAACATCAGAGTTTCCGACTACCTTTTGTTTTAAAAATGCAGGTTAATGCAGAAACAGAAGATCTGTACCTCCCATAATGCTGGATCCATATCACCCCTTTCCATCCACCTCAACTGATGAGTTATCCAAACTCATGGTGGAACAACCTTTTCTACTTCCAAGCTTCTCCAGAACACCAACTCCTCCTCCTCTAACATGGTTCACTATGTCTCTACTGTCCCTGAGATCAAGTCCCACTCAGAGACATAGTAATGGAGTATTGGAGAAAGGCTTCAAATTTAGGTCTACCAGGTCTATCCAGATGAAAGTAACAATCTGGATAGAGAATGGTAAGAGAGTTATCTAAGCAGACAGAGAGGAACACTAAAGATCCAGTGTTATGATAAATGCTTAATGTCTGTATTATTTCCTCTGTCTTTCTCAACTGATGGGAGAAAATCCCTAGCTACTTGGCACCCTGGGTGGCATCATGACAGGATATGTTTTAGGATGGCAGATCCAAAATAAGCCCTGGATCTTGATGTTCTATTTGACTTGTAGTTTTAGATGAAGATATGCACTGTTGACCTGGTTGCTGCACAAATGTTGTCTGACAGCTCAGCTTATGGAGTTGGCCTTTGATTTTAAGTCAAGAGGTCTATTATTGACAGGGCACATGTATGAAATCCAGTCAGACAACCATATAAAAATGGTTACTTTAGAACTTTGCAAAAGAGGAGAGTAAAAGTTGACTATCTTTATGAAATGATTTGGTCCTGTAAAAAAGAAGTTGCCCATGAACATCCAAAGTGTGGAGTATGTATACTCCTTTGTTAGGATGATTAGGTAAAAAGATTAGTAAATGAATAGCTTGGTTGAGAGCAGGTTTAGAGGTAAACTTTGTTATAAAAGAAGTATTAGCTTACTCCTGTACACAAGTAAGCTCTCAGATTGGCAAAGTTGTAGAAACACAATAGTTAACCAACTATTTAAAGAAAACTGTAAATACATAGACCTATAAAGGATTCACTGTTGTTTCTTCTGCCACCTCATTTGTATTGTGTAAATATTGCACTGTTGTCGTTTCTGTCATCACACATATTACAAATTGTGCATTACTTTGTAGGTATTAAATCTCCTGTTACTGGAGTTTTTCTTCCTGGGTTTCTGCTGAAAATGGGTTATATGCCCAACTGGACTTTCCTGGTAAATATAAATTAGACCTCAGAGAAAGTTTGTGTTTGAAACGCTAGGTATGGAGGTCTCCCAGGGAGACTGTCTATTTCTGAAATTCTTGCAGAAGTAATAGCTATTAACAGTAGGGTCTTCCACTATAAGGAAGAAGCAGGTATAAAGGAGAGTTTGATAAGTGCCTGCAGAATGAAAATCAGATCTGAGTATAGAATGGGGTATTTGATAAGGGGTCTAAGGAGGAAAGTTACTTTTGAAAATGTTTTTCTGACCTTTTGAGGGGCTAATATAGGGGACCTGAAGCTTTGGTGAAAATATGAAATAGCTGCCAGCTAAACTTGTATTGTGGACTAACTATTGCCCAAGTCAAATTGTAAGATTGAAGGTACAGGTCCCAAGAAAGGGTCCAAGCTGTGATGTGTTACCATAAAGGGAAAATGTCTTCCATTTCCTCTTATTCAGTTTGTGTGTGTGTGTGTGTGTGTGTGTGTGTGTGTGTGTGTGTGTGTGTGTGTGTGTGTGTGTGTGTGTTTTGAGAGGTTAAAATAATATTAAACACTCTGTTAGAGTAGAATGAGTTATTGGTCATCACTGAAATTAGACAAACCATGAAGGTGATGCCTGGGTGAAGATGGCTGGATGGGTATGACAGAAGAGCTAGTTGGGATCTAACAATTAGTGGGGTCATTTGAGGTGAGGCCAAAGTATGGGAAATCAGATCTGCGTGCACAAGAAGGAGGCTAGAAGGATAACAGAGGCCTTGCACAGAGATGCTTTCTGTAGATACTCTATCATGAAAGGATAAAGGGAGAAGAGACCAAGTTGCCAAGTAAGGATTCTTTGGAGGGATGAGGGCAAAGTAGCTGCTGTATTTTCTGTTGGTTGGGGAGAAAAAAGATCACAGCAAGGCTGGGCCTAGTAGCTGAAAATAATTTGTCCTACTGCTTGATTTAACAAAAACTTTTGAGACATCAGAATGCAACAACTGAGCCTGTCAACTAGTGGTTTGGTCCACCCTAAAATATGCATAGTAGTCAGAAAGTACTGTGAAGATATTACCCACTGCCACAATCTCATGACCTTTCAGCAAAGAGGGTATGACTGAGTTCTTCCTTGCTTGTTTATTTGCCACACTACAAAGGTGGTGTCAGTGTTGATCAAAATCAGAAGGAAGTCATGTAGAGCCAGACACACTAGCCGAATCACTGTCATCTCCAGGACATTGATGTGAAGGTGAGCCTTTTGTTTTGAACATATCCCTTTGACTATCATTCCCTCAAAATTCCTCACCATAGTGCTGAAGTGTCTGTAGTGATAGAGGCTGATGGAGGGGGCAGACTGAAAGGATGACCTGTTTAAACTGAAGGTGAGTATATCCACCGCTGCAGCAGATGTCTATATACCAAAGTCAGTCGCATCAGAAAACTGAGAGGATGTATTGACTGAAAGCATTGCACATTGAATGCCCAATGGAGCACACTCAAACAGTATCTGGCACCAGAACGATGGTCATTGCTATCATGCCCAATTTGTAATGTACGGGAAGCTGGAGGAGAAGTCACTTAAAAAAACTAGACCACAATTAGCCTAAGGGATAGAAGTATGTCTGCAGTAGTCTTGAAATCATTGTGGCTGTTTCTAGTTAGCATCTGATGAAATATATAGTTTGAGCAGCCTACAATTTTGATTTCACAAGATTTACTAAGATGCCCAAGGACTGACACAAGTGCAGTAACAAATCTCTTGCATAAGTAAGAGATACTGTTGTTGTTGTTACAACAAGATTCCAATCACCTGGATAAAGGGAATGCTGAAAACACCTCCAGCCTGAAGTGACCTGTGACCTCCTTCATCTACTTCTTGAACACCAGAGGGGCTGTTGTGAAACCAGTGGTCAGGGATCACTACTGATAATGAGTGGCCTCAGCTGAAAGTGGAAGTACTTTCTGGATGGATTTACAATGTTGATATGGTGCTAAGCATCTTGAAGGTATATCAGGAACATCCAATTCCCTTCTGGAAGATATGGAAAGATGAACAGTACTGTGACCATCTGGAATCTTGGTCATCTTGATATGAAGGTTTCAGCTGCTCAGATCTAGAATGGTCTTAGGTCCTTTGTTTTTTTTTTGTTTTTTTTGTTTTTTTTTTGAGACTAGAAAGAATCTTTAATAGATGATAAACCTTTCTGATCTGGTTTTCCTCTTGAATGTCTCTTTTATGAAGGAGCTGGAAGATCTCCCAAGCTGCTGCTCTTGTTTGTTGTGGTGGTGGGTCCAGAAAAGAAAGGGGAAATGGCCTGGTGGTCAATGTGAAAAGCATAGTACAGCCTCTGAATATGATGCTCTTCCCCCAGTTGTCTTGTGTGATGACCAGCCAAGCATCCATATGAAAAGATAGTTGACTACAGACTACCCCCAGAGTGGAGAACTTTGGCATTTCTTCAGGTGCATTAGGGAGGTTTTCCAAAGACAGGGTCCTAAACTCCTGATTTTTTCAGATCCTGCCTACATCTAGGGCATATCGTGTTAAAGAGCCCCCTCTACATTCAGAGCCCTGTCTGAAGAGAAATCAATATAACATTGGTATTTCCTAAACAGAGACCTTTGTTACTCTTCTGCTTCTTTAAGAAGTATGTCACATGGGCTTCAGAATTGACTTTAATGACAGACACTGGGTCTATGTTTAGCCATCAAATGGAAAAATTACTGAAAGGTACTACATCAAAAATGCAGCTCAGCAAAGCTCCTCATGTGAGGTGCTGCATCCCCCACACCCTCTACTAATTATATACACCAATTCCAAGATTGCACTTCATGTTGCCACAAAATTACAAAACAGCAGTCAAGTATGGCAACACTTAGCAATACCAGTTCCTGCTGCTCTAGTTGCATCATCTGTTGCATTTTGAAGCTTCCTCATGGGCACCTTGATGATAGACAACTTGGTTGAAAAGTGAGATTCAAATTGTTTCCTGGTGGCTGGTGCAAGAAGCCAACTTAGAGAATTCAGAGGCTGATCTGCCAGATCCCACTGGCACAGGTAATCACCTGAGAGAATTCAGTGTGTGCTCTGCAAGTACCCTTTGAACCCTTGCCATGTGAGCAATGTAGTTCAATGCCTGAAGAGAAAGAGTTCCTTTGGCATAAGCATGCTTTCCAAAATGGTCTATCATTTTTTTTTCTGTGTTTGGAGAGCTTCCTTCAGATAGTTTTCTGTGTGGTGAGAGGGACCAATCAGGAAGCAGTCAAAACAAACCTAACCCCCTCATCATCTGGGAAAGGGGATTCAGTGAGCCATGTTTCCCAATGTTGCAGCTATTCCAAGATCGTCTTGAACTTGGAGCCTTCAGGGGAGGACTGAGGGAACCTTTTGCTTTATCAAGGTTCATGCCCAGAGTAAGGGGTTCTACTGGAGAATCGATGCTTCTCTTTTTAAATGGACACTTTCTTGGAACTTGAAGGAAAATATTCTGAGGACTAAGACGTTTCTTAGGAATCTTGTTGAAGGATAGTTTTGAGGTGTTTGGTGCTGCTCATTCCCTTAGATGGATTATGAGGGCTGAAAGACTCAGGCTGGTACCTAAAGGGGAAGCCAAAACATAGGATGCATCCCCTTCCTTTAATGAATGGGTGAAGATACTTTCAAAAATCTGAAATACCAACATGGACCCTGATGGTTCCAAGGAAAAAACACCCAAAACTGATTCTATTTTCAAGAAAGAGGCAGATGGTCGCAACAAGGGAGCTCCCAGTATTGACTAGTCTGTTGGCTCAGGTACTGAAATCAGTACTGATACACTGAATGTCAACGTCCCCTACACCGAGAATGATGTCAATTAGGTCACTACCTTAGATTTCACTATGGGACATGCTTTGAGAATTCAGCTTCAAGGAAATAGGAGTTGAGTGAGCCAGATGCAAAGTGTGCAATGATGGATGGAATCTGATTAGTGCTGACAAGGGATGCTCAGGGACCATTTCTGGTTTCAAAACTACTATCACCAAGCCATATGCCAGGGAAGGAATAGCTGAACTAGGAGCTAGTGGGCCAACCTCAACCACCCTGGAAAAAGAAGGGGATGGGATGACACCCATGTCTATCCGAGCCTTGATACAACTCATCATTCAAGTCCAGTCTATGTCAACAACATCCCTAATAGACCTGATGGACCTAATATAAGATTCAAAAAGAGGTCTAAAGGGAAGAAACCTGAAGATATCCCTCTCACCGGACCTAGTGCTGGTGGTTTCCTCTGAGGAGACCTGTCCAATATAAGAACAGGCTGAGTGTCAACAACTGTCAACACCAGTGGTATGGAAATGGATGGTTCTGAACAGGTCAGAGCTGACAGGTGACAAGAAAAACTCTGCCTGTGAATTTTTGGCGTGGGGGTGGGGAAGGGAGACTGTTTAGTTCTTTTCCTTTTATTTGTTTCATCTCTCTCTCATTCTTGTTGTTCTTTGTCTTGTCCTGTCCCTTTAAATTTGGTTTAACCTCAACTCATTCCACCAGTCAGCAGGAAGGCCTTTCAGTACTGATTCATTTCCCTGTTCTATTAGGGTACACTGTCCAATGGATTTACACATCTTGGAGGGAGATTGTAAGGGCTCTGGCCACAGGCAATTGACAGAAAGGCAATGTGTGTGGGTCATGGGGTAGAATTTTGTGCCCGCATTTTGAGCACTTACAAAAACCTGAGGCTTTTTCCATAATCATTTTAAACATAAATTGCAAACAGAAAATGTCCAGAAGCAAAGGATATAATTTAAATAGCAAGAACAACAGCGACAACAGCAGCAAATATGAAAACTAGACTGGTACATTTTGTCAGTTATAAGAAACAATTAACTAAATATAACTAAAGAAGCAGGCTTCAGTCTATACAGGAGGAAAGGGAGAAGACTGAGGGGAAAAAAAGTAATAAAATAAAGTGGCTGCAAATATTGTATCTATCTATATGTATAGGTATAGTGGCAATCCGCAACAACACTTACATCTCTACACTAAAGTTGGCATGCTTGTATGCATGCTCTGAGGTTGTTCCACAGACCAGGCTACACCCCTCACACACCCTCCTACTTATTTATTCTAACTCTGAGATTGTACAACCCCTGGGAAAAGGGTAAAGTCAGCAATCCAACTGTCTACCATCGTTTTTGTTGAACAGTGTGTATTGACAAAATAGACCCATTTAAACTTCAGTCAACTATCTCCACATAACACACTATATAAATATATATATATATATATATATATATATATATATATATATATATATATATATATATATATATATATATATATATATGAAAAGAAACTCAAGAAAGGCATTTATCTCACTAATATAAAAGACAGAAATTTCCTCCACTAGCTGAAAATCACTACAGTAGGGCAGTATCTGAATATGAACGTGTTCTTGAAAGGGGTTGGCTGCTCATGGTAGGGCTTATTGAATATAGCATCAGTTCCTGATTCCCAGGGTGGTTACCATCACACAACTCTTATTAACACTGCTGTATTTAGATCTTTTCTTCTAAGCACTTTCTGCTTTTGATCCAGTCTCAAAAGCAAACTAAGCTCATAGTTAATGATACTGCATATATAGAACCTCTGGATATAGCAAACCTGCTGGCTGACAGGTTCAGTGAAAACGTCACTCCCCTTCCTCCGCCACATACCCCAAAGCATCCCAAACACCTGTCCCCTGCATATTATGAATAAAATAATGAATGGAGACATGAAGAAATAAGAATGTGTCAAGGAAAAATAAAATTGTAAAAACTAAAGCTAGAAAGAATAGAAGAAAAGAGGAAAATGTGGTAAACAAATTATTGTGTGAACACATAGGAACATTTAACAGAAGAAAAGGTTAAAACTATAAAACAAAGAAATAGATGGTGTATGAAAACTGTTGTATGTCAAGATTTATTATGGTGGTTACAAATGAAGAAGTTATCAGTGAAGGGAAATATGCATTATAAAAAGTTAGTGAAAGAATGTGTCTCTACAGTGGAGAACTAGAAACATGCCCTTTTAACATGTAAAAGAGTTAAAATTTTATGGGAAAAGATAACAGAAAATAAAATAGTTAAAGAAATATAAGAATACAAACAAGTAAATGTGATTGGGTATGGTTTGATGGACACCATAGCAAAGAATATGTCAATAGTTTGCATAAAACATATTTGGCATTATATGGACAATTTGGAGTGAAAGATTAAATGAAGCAATGTTTAATGGAAAATCGATATTACTAAACAATGAGGAAAATTAAATGGTGGTTATAGAGAAAAGAGTGGGGGTCTGTATGAATGTACAGATTTATTATATTTATTATATAGTATGAAATGTACGTTTCTGTAAATATGTAAATATATATATATATATATATATATATATATATATATATATATATATATATATATATATATATTGTGTAAATAGTTGTAAATCAAGAACCCCCTAATCATCAGTGTTATGCACTGTAAATTCTAGTTCCTAACAAATAGACGGCTTGGACGAATGACACAATGACTGCCACGGTCAATCTGAAGCAAGATGCTTAATTGCAGAAAGAGAACATGGCTTCCTTATTAGATTCAGGAGGAATTACTTCAATAAAATCTGTTTGACACTATGACTAGTTGTTTACCTGTCACATTGGAGGATGTAACCTTCAACCAGAGGGTTACTGCCTCCAGTTTTATGTGAGATGATTCATCTAGAGGAACCAGATATCAATAAAGCCTTTTCATGGGATACATTTATGGATGAAATTGAAAGTTTACAACAGAACCGTTCTGTGCATGCACCTGACAAACTTTCAAATATTCCAGCACAGTATGGGCATACTTTTTGCTGAGTCAGTGAAACAACCAAAACAAAAAGATATCCACCTTTTCCCTAAAATTAAAACAATGGTAATAATACTGGGCAAATTGCAGAAACTGTTGGAGAGATAAGAGATGTGGGACAATGTTATTATGCCACTGGGGTAAAATATAAGTATATTAGAGCCTTTTTCTTATTGGGTAAAGAGACTTCCCGTAATTTGCTTTTTGAATCAGTTTCTGCTTTAGAGAAATGTATATATGAATTTGATAAACAATGATGGAATTATCCTTCGAATAATTACGTGCTTTCTGTTCACAGTAATGACATTTGTCATAAAGTTCATATCCAGTTTCATACTGATGTTGATCAAACTGTTTTGGAAGCCATTTTGCAATCTTGTTGTGCACACATTTTTTGATTTAAAAGAAGACTAAAGACAATCAAGGTTTATGGACTTTACTTTATGGAGGGATAGTATAACTGTTCTTAAAATGCTTGAAGGTCACATACGGCATATTCCTAGTGTTATTGCAGTTGATAGCGCTAAAGGCATTTTAAAATATTGGACACAACCAAGGACTTCTTTTTCTTGTTGGGAAGTAGGATATTTATTATCACAATGCCCTAAAAGAATTTGTGACCAATGTGGACAGAAAGTATTTTCAGTGAAAGACTGTATTGAACAATGTTACAAATATAGTAAAAAAGGACATTTTTGGCTAGACTGTGAAAAAATGTGTCGGGCTGTGAATAATAATCCTATTCCATAGACTTTGGCCAATGTTGTTTCTTCACATAATGTTGATAATAATGTACCTATGACTAATACTGATCTGCCTAAACATGATTATTTGCAAAACTTTGTTTCTAATGGGGATTTATTAGAAGACGTTACAGAGAGGAAGTAACTGGTCCATGATCTATCATAATAAATTATGCTGTTCTTATGCCACATAATAAATACATAAAAACATACTGAAGATGGTGAAGATGGAAATGGCACATTAGGATTGCTTAGAAAGGTAAAAATTTCATAGGTAGTAACTAGGCTATTGGCCCTAGGGCTTTAAGCCTAGCCAAAAAGGTACCCTGGCTTTCACCACCCAAGAAAATTATTTTCCTGTGCTCCTGTCAAGCAGAACCACAGAAGTGATCCCCGGGGTGAATTTCCTAGTTCCCATCCAATCATCAAGATTTTTCTTGAAGAGTGCTAATGAGGAGCTCTGTTTGACATAGATGGGTAGTCTGTTCCAGAGTATGGGAAGTCTCTGGGACAGGAATATAATCCTCCAGCATGTTCTGTTTATTGTGGTGACAATGTTTAGGTCCCTAGCGCGTGTAGCTCAGGGGGATTGGGATTTCTTTAAGTGGAGCATGTCCAACAGCTCTGGGTTTGACATAGCTTTGTATGTTAGGCAGAGATCGCCTCTGAGTAGGCGATATGTGATGGAGTAAAGCTGGAGTTTTTTGAGATGGTCTTAGTAGGGCATCTGTTTGAGGCCGGTAATCCTCTTTGTGAGGTATTTCTGCGGCCTTTCCAGTTGTTGTAGATGTCTTGTGAGGTACATGCCAAAAGGGAGTTGTACTCTGTAATGGGTCTAATGAGTGATGAGTAGATGGGAACAATGACCTCTTTTTTTCTGGATGAGAAATCTTTTGTGATGAGGTGTGCCACACAGAAGGATTTCCTGACTACTGTGGCGATGTGATTATCAAAGGAGAGACTACTGTCCACCTGTGTCCCAAGGTCTCTTATCACACTTTCAGTGTTAAGTAGACTTCCGCCTATGTGGTACAGAGTTTTTACCAAAGGGGATGACAATGCACTTTTTGGCATTGAGCTTCAAGCCATGGCTTTGACACCAGGCATCTGTCTATCTGTCTCAGTGAGGCCCAATTTCCATTGGGAAAAATACAAAAAGAAAAGTTAAATTAATGTATTTACATGGCAAAAAAAGATAATGGATAGCTTGCATCTAGTTTCTGCTAATATTAGTAGTATTATTAATAAGGTCAGCATACTTTTAGTGTACCAGTAGTATGCCAAGTTAACAGTAGATCGTATCTGTTTATTGGATGTTAGGTGGTTAAGTCCTAATAAAAGATTGCAATTTGAAATGATGTGGGATTATCCTATAATATGGAATCTCAGAACACATACATGTTCAGGGTTGGCAGTACCATTAAAATACACTAATATACATGTATGAGATCATTTTATTGTATGTGCAGGAAAAACATCCATTTTGGATATTTGATTACGTAACTTGCCATGTTATATTATTATTGTCTATATTTATAGTGATGTATAAAAATAGAAATATTTTGTTTTACTATTCTATATACTTGCAAACATGGATATTATTCTTGTATGTAACCTTTTTTTAAACTCCTATATTGAATTATCACTTGTGGCATAGGCAAATTTACATTTATACAAAAGTAATCAAATTGTATTAAATTAACATTAACAAACATACTTCACATATATTGCTATATATCATATAACCTAAGCAACATTACATAAATTATCCAACTGCTATCCCTTTTTTAAACAAGAAACATCTTTATTAAACTATCTTGACATAAGCAGTCATACATTTATATAAATGAAAATGAACCACACTAACACAATCTTTTTTTAATGAGGAAGTGGATGAACATAGGAATAAAAACAGAAATAAAAAGAAAGATAAGAATTGGAATACTAATTGTTATACTAATCTTACTGTCAATGAAAGACTAGCTATGTTTATATTACAGAATGATGACACCATTGTAATACGACCAGCCAATAAAGGTGATCCTGTTGTTATAATGAACAAGTCTGATTACTTTGAATTTATAAAACTGATGTTGAATGATTTGAGTTTTTATTTAGTTATTGATGCCAATGAGATTAATAAGATGAAAAAAGGATATTCAACATGTTGAATGATTGATGAGTAAGCTAATTTGATATGATTTATTTAAATATTTGTTGGTGGAAAAACCACTGATTCCAATCATCCAGGGCCTCCCCGAGATACATAAGAGCTGTTATAAGCCCCCTTTAAGACCCATAGTTGCGGGACGAAATTGGTGTACTGCACCATTCTCATTATACATTTGGAAACATCTGCATCCTATTTTAGATAAAAACAGAGTGGCTTTAAAGGACTTGAGACAATTTTTGACTGATCTTTATGAATATACTGTGACATTGTCTAAGAGAACAAAGTTTTTCTTTGTGACATTACATGTTCAATCATTATTTGCCATGATTGCCAACTAAATAGGGATTGACTGTGTGAAGGACTATTTACCTAAACATAGTGAATATAGTTAATTTTTGATTGATTTATTTTGCATGTTTATAGAAACAGTTCTTGATAATAACGTCTTTATGTTTGATGGAGTCTTCTGTCTTCAGAAAGATGGGCTAGCTATGGACACTTCTTGTGCCAGTAGCTACATCAATATGGTTATGGTCTCATGGGAAGAGGAGCATATATTTAAGATCAATTGGTTTACACACTTTGTCTCTTTCTATCATTGATATGTTAATGATTTATTTTTTACATGGACAGGTGGCAAGGAGGACGTACATACTTTTTATGCTTGTTTGAATGTGACAACAACATTTCTGAAGTTTTCTATAACATTCTCTGAAACCAAGATTAAATACTTTAATGTTTTTGTACATAGATTAGATAACAATTCTATTAATATGGGTGTATTTAGAAAGAATTTTTATAAGAACACATTGCTACATAGAGATAGCATGCACCCTACCTATGTGTTCAGAAACATAATAAAGGGACAAGGTATGAGAGCCTGAAGACTTAATGCATCAGAGGAGGGGTTTCTATCAGAGTTATATGTTCTTAAAGATAAACTGCTGACAAGTGGCTATAAAGAAGTACAGGTAGACAATATATTAAATGAGGTACCACCATGAAGGAAAGGTGTAGCACAGCCTTATTTTTCTGAACAAAATGACTGTCATGTGACTAGAAGACTTAATACTGGTTTAATGAGAAAGATTAGTATTCCCTTATATTATACTAGTGATAATATAATGATTACAGAAATTATAAGGAAAGACTGGGATATTTTAACAGTTGATCCAAAGTTAAGGGAGATAGTAGAGGATAGACTACTCTTCACATATAAGAATAAGAACATTTTGGAAAGAATGTTATGCTATCCAAAGGAACCTACAAACAATAAGTTTGGTAATAATAATGTTACTCCCCCTTGTAAGAAATGTAATTTATGTAGTTATATTGATAGTAGTGGCTCATTTCTATACCCTGATAGGATGCAAGTATGTTTTTAGAGTAGATGCTGAGTGTTTTACTCAGCATGTAGTCTATTTGGGTTATTGTACACTATGCCAGTCACTCTATATAAGTAAAACTGATAGAATGTTAAAAGATAGGGTAAGGGAACATCTTTATAGTATCCGGATACATTCCAACAATAATGCACTTTCTACGCATGTTTTACAAATGGACAATCAGCACACTTTCACATTTTTAGCTATTGATATCACTAAACCTAGTTTGCATAAGAGTGATATCAGAAATATAGCAGAGTACAGAGGTCAGGCGGATTATTAGGCTAAGGGTTGACCAGGGTAGAGGCTTGAATGAGAAAGCCTCTTTAAAGCACATTTTGAAATGATGGAGTTTAAACAGCTGATAATTTCAATTTTATATGTTACTATTTTCTAAGTTGTTAATATTGTCAAGAAAATGAAAATAAAATAAGCTCAGTGATAACCTCTGGCAGTTAGCAACATTCACCATACGAAAGTCTATTCAGACCAAACTCAAGCTGTCTTCGTAGTCCAAACAAATAAACAGTTGATGGAAACCTTGTACGTAACAAACAGTTGATGGAAACCTTGAACGTAATAAAACCTTTTGTTCGGTAGCAATAAAACAGGTAAGCGCTTTCACCAAAGTGGCTTCTTCAAACCTCAAAGATACAAACTAAATGAGTGAACACTCTATATATTGGTAAATTGCTCTGCATATTAATGACATCACAATTATTTAACAAGCAATTACAATAATTAACTATTGAGCATATTTATATATTTTCATTAATACATATCAACTAAAACCTGCATTTATAACAAATTACTGTTTAAAAATGCATGGATGAAAATGCACAAATAAGAAATGCATATACATATATATATATAAAAGCATATATGGGCAAACACATATAAAACGCATGGTAAATAAATAAATATTCTTGAATAAACTAATGAATAATGACATCAATAAACCTTACCATTATAAAATAAAATGAATAACGTATATATAAAACGTGTAGAAAAAAGATATATATATATATATATATATATATATATATATATATATATATATATATATATATATATATATATATATATATATATATAATAAGATCCAGAGAGCACACACCCAGCCTAAGAGACGTAGAACCAGTATAGAAGCACCAAAAAATATACAAATAATACGCATAAGCTCCCGGTTCCTACGTGGCAATGCAATCCAAATGACAGCAGTTATATCAAAGTCACTGAGGACGCCAAGACTCTTTTCAGAGATATAAAAACCTTTTATTCTGCAGGTAGTGAGCGCTTTCGCCAAGAGGCTTCTTCAGACTAATACAAGAAATAACGTTTTCTCAACATTTAAATAATCAAGCTTATAATTTCATTGGTTCAATACTTGAGTCATGTTATGTCTTAATTAGTGCATTCAAAAGACTGTGCTAAAGCTACTAGCTAAAATACATAAGAATGAGACTAAGAATAGATATGAACAATGAAAATAAAAGTACATATATGAAAATACATATAAAAAACTGTATATAAAAAACTGTATATAAGAAACTGTATATAAAAAACATATATATACAAAAATACATATTTAAAAATATAGATAAAAATGTGTATCACTAAATTCATATATACATTCACTGAATGTGGCTATGGGCCATACAATGACAACTTTATTTACTTCTTTAATTTCCTATTTCTTAAAATCGGTCTAATAGGTGTTTTGTCATTAAGTCCAGATGCTTGGTCAGCTTTGCACCTGATGATCCATTTCAGTTCACATTCTAATGTATAATTAATTATATCACCTCCTCTTGGGTTGGCAAAAATCTTTTGTATAACACAGAACCTAAAGTTATGTGTGGAGCCTGAATTCTTCACATGCTTTGCTAGTGCATTAAAATCTGATCCAATTCTGATGTGGTAGGTATGTTCTCTGACGCGTTCCCTTAGGGACCTATTAGTTTTTCCTATATAAAATGCAGGACATGTTTCGCATCTCGCTAAATAAACCACGTCCTTACTACCACAATTCGTATTAGTATTAAACTCGAATGTTTGTTGTGTAACGGGGTGGACAAAGGTACTATTTTCATTAATGTATATACAATAATTACATCTCCCACAGCGTAGTGTATTTTGATCACCTTTCTTCATTCCTACCCTCTGCTTGTCATTTCTGGGATTGCAAAGCAATCGCTTAAGATTAGGTTTGTTCTTATAATATACTCTAGGTTTGGGGCCAACTACATGCTTGATGTCCTCATCTAGCATGAGTATATCCCAGTTACTAGCCATGATGCCTCTTAACTTAGCTGCATCTATGGTATAAAACATAGGAGCCCTGACTTCTCGTGTGGTTTCAACTGAATCAGTACCAAGTACTACAAGTTGTTCAGAATAGTAGGGTTTGGCTATGGTGCTTCTAAGTTCATTGACTTCTAAAATCCTTTTTTCTACTATCCCCGTATCATATCCTCTTTTACTGAATTTATCTCGAAGACCATCTAATTCATCTAAATATCCATCATGAGACGGATTCAATCTGGATGCTCTTATTATCTGTCCTTTCACTACGTTGTCAAATATATGGTTGGGGTGCATACTACTCCTATGCAGGAGTGTATTTCTGTAGCACAATTTCCTGTGGACAGAAGTATTGAGCATCCCATTGCTCAGTCTATTAATGCCTACGTCTAAAAATGAAATGTTGTTTCTCGAGTATTTTAAAGTAAACTTGAGGAATGTAGTAGAATTATTCATGTGTTCTACTAATTCTAAAAGTGAAGCTACATCACCAAACCACACGAAGAAGAGGTCATCTACAAACCTTCTGTATAAACCTGCATATCTTCTAAACAAATCACAAGTATAAAGGGAATTTTCTTCCCACCAAGCCATCACCAAGTTGGCGTAGCTATTGGCACAAGAAGTGCCCATAGCTACGCCATCCTTTTGCATAAATACTTCATTTCCAAACATGAAAATATTGTTCGTGAGGATAGTCTCAAGAAAAAGGGCTATTAGATCAATTTTTTCATCTGAAAACTCTGAATGTTTCTTCATGTACTCTTGTACAAAATTAATACCTAAATCATTCGGAATTACAGTAAACAGGCTAACTACATCGAGGGTGGCTAACAAATAAGGTGTAGTGTCATTCTGATTGCTCATATAAGTGTAGAGGTCAATTAAAAATTGTTTGCTGTCTCTCAAGATGTAAGTATTAGCATCAACTAACGGTCTTAAATGATATTCAGTGAAAATAGAGAGAGGTTCAGTTATCCAACCTTGGCCTGCCACAATAGGTCTCATTGGTGGCCTAACTTGTGATTTATGGACTTTGGGCAGGCCCTGTATTATAGGAATTAAAGGATTCTTAACCCTTAAATATTCGTATAATTCCTTTGTAATTAATGAGGACATATGTAAATCATCCACCATAAACAAAACTCTGAACACTTTTTCCGACACAATAGTACTGTCTATCCTGTCATAATATTTATTATCATTTAACATTTCTGACATAATCATTACATATTCCTCTGTATCTAATAGAACAATGGGGCCACCCTTGTCCGCAGGTCTGATGGTGAGGGTATGATCTTCACTGAGATCCCTTAATGCCTGTCTCTGTGCATATGTAAGGTTATTTTTATACCTAACATTCTTATTATGTTGGAAATAATTGTGTATTACATTTTCCAACTTTCTAGAAAAAACATCCAAGGTAGGATGTAGCTGAGGAATATAAGTGCTATTAGCACGAAAAATAGGTCCATTCACATTTCCATTAATATTTAGATTCCCAAAGTCCAGCTTTAATTGCACATTTCTTACAAAAATTCTCGTGTCTATAACTGTATCAGCAACATTACTTCTCCTAGTAGGAATAAAACTAAGTCCCTTATTCAGGACCTGTATCTCATGATAAGTGAGATTTCTACTGGATAAGTTGACTATTAGTGATTCATTTTCCCCCACATTTTCTTTAATGTTGGGCCCTGGTACTCCTCGTAGGAGCCTTTTCTTTTTTGTCGTCCTCTGCTCGCTGAGCGTTTCCTCCCAAAATGCTGATCTTGTGCTATGGGGAAAGGGGTATAAGCTACCCTATCTGCTGCAGATTTGGCTTGTATGCCATTCGTATTAAGGCTAAATTTAGACCTTACTACAGGTTCTATAGCGCTAGGAATATTAGTGCTAGTAGATTCAGTTACTGGTGCAATTCGACTGTCTCCCACCTGCTGATTACTAATTAAAGTAGGAGCCTCAACATTATTATCAGTGATTCCATTACTCATATTGTTCGACATTTCTACTATTGTTAAATTCCCATTACTGGGAATAGAGCTGTTCATTCCATTCATGCAATCAGCTTGCGTTTCATCATGTAAAGGACCAGGTACAGAAGCATTAATACATGAACTACCATCAATGTTATTAGCAGAGCTGTTTGAGATCACATTTAAACTATTCAATGGCACATTACTAGCATTCACAGTATTAAAAGTATTATTGGAAGCTACATTCAAACCATGTCGTGGCGCATTACTAGCGTTCTGACTGCTTAAACGCTGTCTAGGCCAAGTAAATACGTTAGAACTTTTAAAGTCCCGAGTGTCTCTCAATATTTTACTCTTTTTCTGTTCTAACATACGTCTCTCTATCAATGAGACGTTATCAATTACATTTTCAATCTTAGCATCTGTGTTGGAACCCGGAAAAGTCATTTTTATAAATTCGTACTTCTTGTTAACTTTAAGCCTTAGTTCAGTTTCTTCTGGTAAATAAAAGTCAATGAGCAGCTTCATATAACTGAAGCTAAGATTAATGTTAAGTTGCTGCCATTTATACAATAAGTCAGGAACACTATTACCTGACGTAGGCATCTTCAGTACTCGTAGTCCACGAGGTATGATTCTCTTCGCTAGGCATGCCTCAAAGTACTGTCTTTGTACTTGTAATTTCTTTAACCTAAGGAGGTCATTTTCCAGTATATCCAAATTTTCAATAAGTTTCAGAGCATTCCCTTCAGGTACAGCGTCGTCATTCGACTCAACGTTGGGCTCATAATCCAGGAGTAGGTTGTCTCTACCAGTCACACAAGCATGGAAACGTTCGTTTCTTAAAGGTACAGGATTGTACGGCAATTCAATAGCATCATTCGTTTTAGGACTCACAGCCATTCCCTCAGCTCGGTGTGCTAAGTACAAGTAACAAAATAAGATCCAGAGAGCACACACCCAGCCTAAGAGACGTAGAACCAGTATAGAAGCACCAAAAAATATACAAATAATACGCATAAGCTCCCGGTTCCTACGTGGCAATGCAATCCAAATGACAGCAGTTATATCAAAGTCACTGAGGACGCCAAGACTCTTTTCAGAGATATAAAAACCTTTTATTCTGCAGGTAGTGAGCGCTTTCGCCAAGAGGCTTCTTCAGACTAATACAAGAAATAACGTTTTCTCAACATTTAAATAATCAAGCTTATAATTTCATTGGTTCAATACTTGAGTCATGTTATGTCTTAATTAGTGCATTCAAAAGACTGTGCTAAAGCTACTAGCTAAAATACATAAGAATGAGACTAAGAATAGATATGAACAATGAAAATAAAAGTACATATATGAAAATACATATAAAAAACTGTATATAAAAAACTGTATATAAGAAACTGTATATAAAAAACATATATATATACAAAAATACATATTTAAAAATATAGATAAAAATGTGTATCACTAAATTCATATATATATTCACTGAATGTGATCACCTTTCTTCATTCCTACCCTCTGCTTGTCATTTCTGGGATTGCAAAGCAATCGCTTAAGATTAGGTTTGTTCTTATAATATACTCTAGGTTTGGGGCCAACTACATGCTTGATGTCCTCATCTAGCATGAGTATATCCCAGTTACTAGCCATGATGCCTCTTAACTTAGCTGCATCTATGGTATAAAACATAGGAGCCCTGACTTCTCGTGTGGTTTCAACTGAATCAGTACCAAGTACTACAAGTTGTTCAGAATAGTAGGGTTTGGCTATGGTGCTTCTAAGTTCATTGACTTCTAAAATCCTTTTTTCTACTATCCCCGTATCATATCCTCTTTTACTGAATTTATCTCGAAGACCATCTAATTCATCTAAATATCCATCATGAGACGGATTCAATCTGGATGCTCTTATTATCTGTCCTTTCACTCGTTGTCAAATATATGGTTGGGGTGCATACTACTCCTATGCAGGAGTGTATTTCTGTAGCACAATTTCCTGTGGACAGAAGTATTGAGCATCCCATTGCTCAGTCTATTAATGCCTACGTCTAAAAATGAAATGTTGTTTCTCGAGTATTTTAAAGTAAACTTGAGGAATGTAGTAGAATTATTCATGTGTTCTACTAATTCTAAAAGTGAAGCTACATCACCAAACCACACGAAGAAGAGGTCATCTACAAACCTTCTGTATAAACCTGCATATCTTCTAAACAAATCACAAGTATAAAGGGAATTTTCTTCCCACCAAGCCATCACCAAGTTGGCGTAGCTATTGGCACAAGAAGTGCCCATAGCTACGCCATCCTTTTGCATAAATACTTCATTTCCAAACATGAACATATTGTTCGTGAGGATAGTCTCAAGAAAAAGGGCTATTAGATCAATTTTTTCATCTGAAAACTCTGAATGTTTCTTCATGTACTCTTGTACAAAATTAATACCTAAATCATTCGGAATTACAGTAAACAGGCTAACTACATCGAGGGTGGCTAACAAATAAGGTGTAGTGTCATTCTGATTGCTCATATAAGTGTAGAGGTCAATTAAAAATTGTTTGCTGTCTCTCAAGATGTAAGTATTAGCATCAACTAACGGTCTTAAATGATATTCAGTGAAAATAGAGAGAGGTTCAGTTATCCAACCTTGGCCTGCCACAATAGGTCTCATTGGTGGCCTAACTTGTGATTTATGGACTTTGGGCAGGCCCTGTATTATAGGAATTAAAGGATTCTTAACCCTTAAATATTCGTATAATTCCTTTGTAATTAATGAGGACATATGTAAATCATCCACCATAAACAAAACTCTGAACACTTTTTCCGACACAATAGTACTGTCTATCCTGTCATAATATTTATTATCATTTAACATTTCTGACATAATCATTACATATTCCTCTGTATCTAATAGAACAATGGGGCCACCCTTGTCCGCAGGTCTGATGGTGAGGGTATGATCTTCACTGAGATCTCTTAATGCCTGTCTCTGTGCATATGTAAGGTTATTTTTATACCTAACATTCTTATTATGTTGGAAATAATTGTGTATTACATTTTCCAACTTTCTAGAAAAAACATCCAAGGTAGGATGTAGCTGAGGAATATAAGTGCTATTAGCACGAAAAATAGGTCCATTCACATTTCCATTAATATTTAGATTCCCAAAGTCCAGCTTTAATTGCACATTTCTTACAAAAATTCTCGTGTCTATAACTGTATCAGCAACATTACTTCTCCTAGTAGGAATAAAACTAAGTCCCTTATTCAGGACCTGTATCTCATGATAAGTGAGATTTCTACTGGATAAGTTGACTATTAGTGATTCATTTTCCCCCACATTTTCTTTAATGTTGGGCCCTGGTACTCCTCGTAGGAGCCTTTTCTTTTTTGTCGTCCTCTGTTCGCTGAGCGTTTCCTCCCAAAATGCTGATCTTGTGCTATGGGGAAAGGGGTATAAGCTACCCTATCTGCTGCAGATTTGGCTTGTATGCCATTCGTATTAAGGCTAAATTTAGACCTTACTACAGGTTCTATAGCGCTAGGAATATTAGTGCTAGTAGATTCAGTTACTGGTGCAATTCGACTGTCTCCCACCTGCTGATTACTAATTAAAGTAGGAGCCTCAACATTATTATCAGTGATTCCATTACTCATATTGTTCGACATTTCTACTATTGTTAAATTCCCATTACTGGGAATAGAGCTGTTCATTCCATTCATGCAATCAGCTTGCGTTTCATCATGTAAAGGACCAGGTACAGAAGCATTAATACATGAACTACCATCAATGTTATTAGCAGAGCTGTTTGAGATCACATTTAAACTATTCAATGGCACATTACTAGCATTCACAGTATTAAAAGTATTATTGGAAGCTACATTCAAACCATGTCGTGGCGCATTACTAGCGTTCTGACTGCTTAAACGCTGTCTAGGCCAAGTAAATACGTTAGAACTTTTAAAGTACCGAGTGTCTCTCAATATTTTACTCTTTTTCTGTTCTAACATACGTCTCTCTATCAATGAGACATTATCAATTACATTTTCAATCTTAGCATCTGTGTTGGAACCCGGAAAAGTCATTTTTATAAATTCGTACTTCTTGTTAACTTTAAGCCTTAGTTCAGTTTCTTCTGGTAAATAAAAGTCAATGAGCAGCTTCATATAACTGAAGCTAAGATTAATGTTAAGTTGCTGCCATTTATACAATAAGTCAGGAACACTATTACCTGACGTAGGCATCTTCAGTACTCGTAGTCCACGGTATGATTCTCTTCGCTAGGCATGCCTCAAAGTACTGTCTTTGTACTTGTAATTTCTTTAACCTAAGGAGGTCATTTTCCAGTATATCCAAATTTTCAATAAGTTTCAGAGCATTCCCTTCAGGTACAGTGTCGTCATTCGACTCAACGTTGGGCTCATAATCCAGGAGTAGGTTGTCTCTACCAGTCACACAAGCATGGAAACGTTCGTTTCTTAAAGGTACAGGATTGTACGGCAATTCAATAGCATCATTCGTTTTAGGACTCACAGCCATTCCCTCAGCTCGGTGTGCTAAGTACAAGTAACAAAATAAGATCCAGAGAGCACACACCCAGCCTAAGAGACGTAGAACCAGTATAGAAGCACCAAAAAATATACAAATAATACGCATAAGCTCCCGGTTCCTACGTGGCAATGCAATCCAAATGACAGCAGTTATATCAAAGTCACTGAGGACGCCAAGACTCTTTTCAGAGATATAAAAACCTTTTATTCTGCAGGTAGTGAGCGCTTTCGCCAAGAGGCTTCTTCAGACTAATACAAGAAATAACGTTTTCTCAACATTTAAATAATCAAGCTTATAATTTCATTGGTTCAATACTTGAGTCATGTTATGTCTTAATTAGTGCATTCAAAAGACTGTGCTAAAGCTACTAGCTAAAATACATAAGAATGAGACTAAGAATAGATATGAACAATGAAAATAAAAGTACATATATGAAAATACATATAAAAAACTGTATATAAAAAACTGTATATAAGAAACTGTATATAAAAAACATATATATACAAAAATACATATTTAAAAATATAGATAAAAATGTGTATCACTAAATTCATATATACATTCACTCCTACTAGGAGAAGTAATGTTGCTGATACAGTTATAGACACGAGAATTTTTGTAAGAAATGTGCAATTAAAGCTGGACTTTGGGAATCTAAATATTAATGGAAATGTGAATGGACCTATTTTTCATGCTAATAGCACTTATATTCCTCAGCTACATCCTACCTTGGATGTTTTTTCTAGAAAGTTGGAAAATGAAATACACAATTATTTCCAACATAATAAGAATGTTAGGTATAAAAATAACCTTACATATGCACAGAGACAGGCATTAAGAGATCTCAGTGAAGATCATACCCTCACCATCAGACCTGCGGACAAGGGTGGCCCCATTGTTCTATTAGATACAGAGGAATATGTAATGATTATGTCAGAAATGTTAAATGATAATAAATATTATGACAGGATAGACAGTACTATTGTGTCGGAAAAAGTGTTCAGAGTTTTGTTTATGGTGGATGATTTACATATGTCCTCATTAATTACAAAGGAATTATACGAATATTTAAGGGTTAAGAATCCTTTAATTCCTATAATACAGGGCCTGCCCAAAGTCCATAAATCACAAGTTAGGCCACCAATGAGACCTATTGTGGCAGGCCAAGGTTGGATAACTGAACCTCTCTCTATTTTCACTGAATATCATTTAAGACCGTTAGTTGATGCTAATACTTACATCTTGAGAGACAGCAAACAATTTTTAATTGACCTCTACACTTATATGAGCAATCAGAATGACACTACACCTTATTTGTTAGCCACCCTCGATGTAGTTAGCCTGTTTACTGTAATTCCGAATGATTTAGGTATTAATTTTGTACAAGAGTACATGAAGAAACATTCAGAGTTTTCAGATGAAAAAATTGATCTAATAGCCCTTTTTCTTGAGACTATCCTCACGAACAATATTTTCATGTTTGGAAATGAAGTATTTATGCAAAGGATGGCGTAGCTATGGGCACTTCTTGTGCCAATAGCTACGCCAACTTGGTGATGGCTTGGGAAGAAAATTCCCTTTATACTTGTGATTTGTTTAGAAGATATGCAGGTTTATACAGAAGGTTTGTAGATGACCTCTTCTTCGTGTGGTTTGGTGATGTAGCTTCACTTTTAGAATTAGTAGAACACATGAATAATTCTACTACATTCCTCAAGTTTACTTTAAAATACTCGAGAAACAACATTTCATTTTTAGACGTAGGCATTAATAGACTGAGCAATGGGATGCTCAATACTTCTGTCCACAGGAAATTGTGCTACAGAAATACACTCCTGCATAGGAGTAGTATGCACCCCAACCATATATTTGACAACGTAGTGAAAGGACAGATAATAAGAGCATCCAGATTGAATCCGTCTCATGATGGATATTTAGATGAATTAGATGGTCTTCGAGATAAATTCAGTAAAAGAGGATATGATACGGGGATAGTAGAAAAAAGGATTTTAGAAGTCAATGAACTTAGAAGCACCATAGCCAAACCCTACTATTCTGAACAACTTGTAGTACTTGGTACTGATTCAGTTGAAACCACACGAGAAGTCAGGGCTCCTATGTTTTATACCATAGATGCAGCTAAGTTAAGAGGCATCATGGCTAGTAACTGGGATATACTCATGCTAGATGAGGACATCAAGCATGTAGTTGGCCCCAAACCTAGAGTATATTATAAGAACAAACCTAATCTTAAGCGATTGCTTTGCAATCCCAGAAATGACAAGCAGAGGGTAGGAATGAAGAAAGGTGATCACATTCAGTGAGTATATATATGAATTTAGTGATACACATTTTTATCTATATTTTTAAATATGTATTTTTGTATATATATATGTTTTTTATATACAGTTTCTTATATACAGTTTTTTATATACAGTTTTTTATATGTATTTTCATATATGTACTTTTATTTTCATTGTTCATATCTATTCTTAGTCTCATTCTTATGTATTTTAGCTAGTAGCTTTAGCACAGTCTTTTGAATGCACTAATTAAGACATAACATGACTCAAGTATTGAACCAATGAAATTATAAGCTTGATTATTTAAATGTTGAGAAAACGTTATTTCTTGTATTAGTCTGAAGAAGCCTCTTGGCAAGCTCACTACCTGCAGAATAAAAGGTTTTTATATCTCTGAAAAGAGTCTTGGCGTCCTCAGTGACTTTGATATAACTGCTGTCATTTGGATTGCATTGCCACGTAGGAACCGGGAGCTTATGCGTATTATTTGTATATTTTTTGGTGCTTCTATACTGGTTCTACGTCTCTTAGGCTGGGTGTGTGCTCTCTGGATCTTATTTTGTTACTTGTACTTAGCACACCGAGCTGAGGGAATGGCTGTGAGTCCTAAAACGAATGATGCTATTGAATTGCCGTACAATCCTGTACCTTTAAGAAACGAACGTTTCCATGCTTGTGTGACTGGTAGAGACAACCTACTCCTGGATTATGAGCCCAACGTTGAGTCGAATGACGACGCTGTACCTGAAGGGAATGCTCTGAAACTTATTGAAAATTTGGATATACTGGAAAATGACCTCCTTAGGTTAAAGAAATTACAAGTACAAAGACAGTACTTTGAGGCATGCCTAGCGAAGAGAATCATACCTCGTGGACTACGAGTACTGAAGATGCCTACGTCAGGTAATAGTGTTCCTGACTTATTGTATAAATGGCAGCAACTTAACATTAATCTTAGCTTCAGTTATATGAAGCTGCTCATTGACTTTTATTTACCAGAAGAAACTGAACTAAGGCTTAAAGTTAACAAGAAGTACAATTTATAAAAATGACTTTTCCGGGTTCCAACACAGATGCTAAGATTGAAAATGTAATTGATAACATCTCATTGATAGAGAGACGTATGTTAGAACAGAAAAAGAGTAAAATATTGAGAGACACTCGGGACTTTAAAAGTTCTAACGTATTTACTTGGCCTAGACAGCGTTTAAGCAGTCAGAACGCTAGTAATGCGCCACGACATGGTTTGAATGTAGCTTCCAATAATACTTTTAATACTGTGAATGCTAGTAATGTGCCATTGAATAGTTTAAATGTGATCTCAAACAGCTCTGCTAATAACATTGATGGTAGTTCATGTATTAATGCTTCTGTACCTGGTCCTTTACATGATGAAACGCAAGCTGATTGCATGAATGGAATGAACAGCTCTATTCCCAGTAATGGGAATTTAACAATAGTAGAAATGTCGAACAATATGAGTAATGGAATCACTGATAATAATGTTGAGGCTCCTACTTTAATTAGTAATCAGCAGGTGGGAGACAGTCGAATTGCACCAGTAACTGAATCTACTAGCACTAATATTCCTAGCGCTATAGAACCTGTAGTAAGGTCTAAATTTAGCCTTAATACGAATGGCATACAAGCCAAATCTGCAGCAGATAGGGTAGCTTATACCCCTTTCCCCATAGCACAAGATCAGCATTTTGGGAGGAAACGCTCAGCGAGCAGAGGACGACAAAAAGAAAAGGCTCCTAGGGAGTACCAGGGCCCAACATTAAAGAAAATGTGGGGGAAAATGAATCACTAATAGTCAACTTATCCAGTAGAAATCTCACTTATCATGAGATACAGGTCCTGAATAAGGGACTTAGTTTTATTCCTACTAGGAGAAGTAATGTTGCTGATACAGTTATAGACACGAGAATTTTTGTAAGAAATGTGCAATTAAAGCTGGACTTTGGGAATCTAAATATTAATGGAAATGTGAATGGACCTATTTTTCGTGCTAATAGCACTTATATTCCTCAGCTACATCCTACCTTGGATGTTTTTTCTAGAAAGTTGGAAAATGAAATACACAATTATTTCCAACATAATAAGAATGTTAGGTATAAAAATAACCTTACATATGCACAGAGACAGGCATTAAGAGATCTCAGTGAAGATCATACCCTCACCATCAGACCTGCGGACAAGGGTGGCCCCATTGTTCTATTAGATACAGAGGAATATGTAATGATTATGTCAGAAATGTTAAATGATAATAAATATTATGACAGGATAGACAGTACTATTGTGTCGGAAAAAGTGTTCAGAGTTTTGTTTATGGTGGATGATTTACATATGTCCTCATTAATTACAAAGGAATTATACGAATATTTAAGGGTTAAGAATCCTTTAATTCCTATAATACAGGGCCTGCCCAAAGTCCATAAATCACAAGTTAGGCCACCAATGAGACCTATTGTGGCAGGCCAAGGTTGGATAACTGAACCTCTCTCTATTTTCACTGAATATCATTTAAGACCGTTAGTTGATGCTAATACTTACATCTTGAGAGACAGCAAACAATTTTTAATTGACCTCTACACTTACATGAGCAATGAGAATGACACTACACCTTATTTGTTAGCCACCCTCGATGTAGTTAGCCTGTTTACTGTAATTCCGAATGATTTAGGTATTAATTTTGTACAAGAGTACATGAAGAAACATTCAGAGTTTTCAGATGAAAAAATTGATCTAATAGCCCTTTTTCTTGAGACTATCCTCACGAACAATATTTTCATGTTTGGAAATGAAGTATTTATGCAAAAGGATGGCGTAGCTATGGGCACTTCTTGTGCCAATAGCTACGCCAACTTGGTGATGGCTTGGTGGGAAGAAAATTCCCTTTATACTTGTGATTTGTTTAGAAGATATGCAGGTTTATACAGAAGGTTTGTAGATGACCTCTTCTTCGTGTGGTTTGGTGATGTAGCTTCACTTTTAGAATTAGTAGAACACATGAATAATTCTACTACATTCCTCAAGTTTACTTTAAAATACTCGAGAAACAACATTTCATTTTTAGACGTAGGCATTAATAGACTGAGCAATGGGATGCTCAATACTTCTGTCCACAGGAAATTGTGCTACAGAAATACACTCCTGCATAGGAGTAGTATGCACCCCAACCATATATTTGACAACGTAGTGAAAGGACAGATAATAAGAGCATCCAGATTGAATCCGTCTCATGATGGATATTTAGATGAATTAGATGGTCTTCGAGATAAATTCAGTAAAAGAGGATATGATACGGGATAGTAGAAAAAGGATTTTAGAAGTCAATGAACTTAGAAGCACCATAGCCAAACCCTACTATTCTGAACAACTTGTAGTACTTGGTACTGATTCAGTTGAAACCACACGAGAAGTCAGGGCTCCTATGTTTTATACCATAGATGCAGCTAAGTTAAGAGGCATCATGGCTAGTAACTGATATACTCATGCTAGATGAGGACATCAAGCATGTAGTTGGCCCCAAACCTAGAGTATATTATAAGAACAAACCTAATCTTAAACGATTGCTTTGCAATCCCAGAAATGACAAGCAGAGGGTAGGAATGAAGAAAGGTGATCAAAATACACTACGCTGTGGGAGATGTAATTATTGTATATACATTAATGAAAATAGTACCTTTGTCCACCCCGTTACACAACAAACATTCGAGTTTAATACTAATACGAATTGTGGTAGTAAGGACGTGGTTTATTTAGCGAGATGCGAAACATGTCCTGCATTTTATATAGGAAAAACTAATAGGTCCCTAAGGGAACGCGTCAGAGAACATACCTACCACATCAGAATTGGATCAGATTTTAATGCACTAGCAAAGCATGTGAAGAATTCAGGCCCCACACATAACTTTAGGTTCTGTGTTATACAAAAGATTTTTGCCAACCCAAGAGGAGGTGATATAATTAATTATACATTAGAATGTGAACTGAAATGGATCATCAGGTGCAAAGCTGACCAAGCACCTGGACTTAATGACAAAACACCTATTAGACCGATTTTAAGAAATAGGAAATTAAAGAAGTAAATAAAGTTGTCATTGTATGGCCCATAGCCACATTCAGTGAATGTATATATGAATTTAGTGATACACATTTTTATCTATATTTTTAAATATGTATTTTTGTATATATATGTTTTTATATACAGTTTCTTATATACAGTTTTTTATATACAGTTTTTTATATGTATTTTCATATATGTACTTTTATTTTCATTGTTCATATCTATTCTTAGTCTCATTCTTATGTATTTTAGCTAGTAGCTTTAGCACAGTCTTTTGAATGCACTAATTAAGACATAACATGACTCAAGTATTGAACCAATGAAATTATAAGCTTGATTATTTAAATGTTGAGAAAACGTTATTTCTTGTATTAGTCTGAAGAAGCCTCTTGGCGAAAGCGCTCACTACCTGCAGAATAAAAGGTTTTTATATCTCTGAAAAGAGTCTTGGCGTCCTCAGTGACTTTGATATAACTGCTGTCATTTATATATATATATATGTATATGTGTGTGTGTGTAAACATGTGTAACCTAAGAATATATATATATTTCACTTAAAAGCGAGCCTCCTGTTTTTAAGAGCTGGTTAAATAGGAATCTTCTCATGTAAACCAGGGTGTAGGTGTGCTTGGAATCTGATAATCCAGTTCGTTTCATTCCTCTCATTAAAATTCCTAACATCTCCACCTCTCAGACTGGGTGAGTTAACATATATGGCCATAAACTTAAATGAATGTAAATCATCAGTGGCTAATATATGTTTGGAGAGAGCATTAATATTAGACTTAATTTGTATCTGGTCCAAATGCTCTCTTACCTTGTCTCTAATTCTCCTATCGGTTTTACCGACATAAAAGGCAGGGCAGGAAGAGCAAAGAGCAAGATAAACAACATGCTCAGTATTACAATCAGCTGAGATATCAAAACTGTACATTTTGGAAGTAATAGGATGTACAAAAAGGTTGGAATCACAGATATGGGAACAAAAATTACAATTATGACAAGGCCTAGTCCCTAAATGTGACTTATACTCAAATGGACACATATTATTGGAATTACATAAAAGTCTGAATACATTTTTCTTATTTTTAAATAAAAACTGTGGTTGCTTACCTACAATATCCTTAATGAGGGGGTCCACAGTTAACAAATTCCAATGTTTGCATACTATATCTTTGATTCGATGGAAATCATGTGTATAAAATAATGGAAACTTCTGTATAGGTAAATCAACTCTATCAGAATGGCTAGTATTAGAATATCTAGCATTCCCTTCCTCTGAAAAGTATGGACATGCTCTACTAGACCTGAAGTTCTCTGTACTCAGAAAACCAGAATGAATTTCACTCACCCTATATTTCCTTGCGAGTAGTCTATCATTAAGGCCAACTAATTCTCTCTCAAAATTATTCTGTGAGGGATTCATTCTGGAGGCTCGGATTGCCTGTCCCTTTACTATATTGTTGGAGGTATATCCAGGGTGCATGCTTTCTCTGTGTAATAATGTATTCTTATAACATGACTTCCTGTAAATACCTGTATTTAATTTGCCATTACTAAGGCGTTCAATAAAGACGTCTAAAAAAGAAATACTACTAGATGACATTGTAATAGTGAATTTTAAATAATCCATAAGGGAATTTACTTCTTCGAAGAACTCCTCTAAATCATCCTCACTGCACTTCCAAAGAAAAAAACAAATCATCTACAAACCGCCTATAAAATATGACAAAGTTCTTATAAATAGGTAGGGGAAAAAATGTTTCCCTTTCCCATACTGCCATCACGAGGTTGGCGTAGCTATTGGCACAAGAAGTGCCCATGGCTACGCCATCCCTCTGAAGATATAGTTCATTGTCAAAGAGAAAAATGTTATTCTCTAACACTGTCTCCAATAATAAACAAATGAAATCAATTTTAGTGTCCAAAAAATCAGAATAGTTGGTTAAATAATGGTGAATACTCTCTATACCTTGCTGATTAGGAATAATAGTGAAAAAGGATTTAACATCCATAGTTACTAAGAGATAAGGCAAATTATCTGGTATGTCAACTGTTTCTCTGTAACGATCAAGTAAAAATTGTTTGGTATCTTTAAGTATGGTTGAATTCAAATTCACTACAGGTCTCAACATCTTCTCAACATACACTGATAGTGATTCAGTAACCCAATCTCTACCTGCCACTATAGGTCTCATAGGTGGATGTATAGGGTCCTTGTGTATTTTGGGTAACCCTTGGATAGTAGGAATTAATGGATGCTCAACTAGCAGAAAATTAAACATTTCTGTTGTAATAATTCCACTCTTAAACAAATCATGTATAGTACTGTATACCTTAGAAATATGTTCTTGAACATCTCTTTCTCTAATAGGTAAATAAAAGTAGCATTACTCAACATCTCTCGCATGTAACCGTTATAGTCTTTTGCATCTAGAACAACTACTGGGCCACCCTTGTCAGCTGGTCTTATTGAGATGTTCCTATCATTTCTAAGTTTAATTAAAGCTTTTTTCTGCTGAAAGGACAAATTATGTTTCTTAGCATTAGTGTATGTGTCCTTATGAATGGTATAGATGTCATCTTCAACTATTTTGCAAAATGCATCCACTAATGGATGCAAGTTAGGAACAAATGTACTAGGTTTACGTAATTGTGATATATGGGTGTTACTTACTTCATTATCAAACATCAATTTTAGTTGTACATTCCATGTAAATAATTTGATATCTAAAATGGTATCTGAAATGTTACTATATGTGGTTGGTATAAAGGGAAAGCCCTTTATTTAGAACTTCCAGTTCGTACTTATCCAAGGGTCTATGTGAGAGATTCCAAACTAGGTTGTTGTTACCTTCTCCCACATCTTCTTGAAAGTGGGTCCCTCCTGCTCTTCCACTGGAGCTTTTCTTTTTTGCCTCCCCCTGCTCATAGAGCGACTTCTTCCTCATCTGTGCATGTTTGTGATTGGGAAAGGGGTGGGGTGTGAGGCATCACTAGTGTAGGTAGTAGTTTTCCTATGAACAACAGGTTCAGTAACGTTATGGGAAGTTGAAGGCATAGTATAGTTCAAATTGAACTCGGTGATATCTTCACCATTATCCGCTCTATTAACATCACCATCAGAGATAACATGACTGGAATTAATGGCATCTGCCTGAATATCTGTATTCACATTCTCTTTCTCTACATTTACATTAAAAGTTACATTCTCAAAGTTATCATTACTTAAAGCAATGCTACCATTATTAATTCCACCATTAACATTCGTAACAGCACTTTTTGAAACATGTGTACTGTTAATATTGGTGATAGTACCTATAGAATTTGAAACAGAAGCTTGTGATGAACCATTGATATTGCCACTATTACTCGGCCTATTGATATTATTGTTGTTAATATTGTTTCTCGGCCAAGTAAAGACCTGGCCATGTGCAAAATCATCAATGTCCCTTTGAAACTTATGCTTCTTTTGTTCTAATAAGTGTCTCTCATACAGAGAAACGCTATCCAAGAGACATTCCATTAACGGCTCAATAAGAGTATCTGGGTAGCATATATACAAGTCAGATTGTTGTTTCTGGATCAAGTCTATCAAGTTCTTCTCTTCAGGAGTAAAAGACTCATTGAGAAGAGACATGTAACTAAGGCTCACCTCTATATTGAGTTGTTGCCAGCGGTATAACAATTCCGGATAAGTTTCACCCATTGTCAGCATTTTTAAAACTCGAAGTCCTCGTGGTATTATCCTCTTCTTTATACATGCCTCAAAATGAAAGTGTTGCAATTGAAGTCGTTTCAACTTCAAAATGTTGGTTTCAAGTACGGCAAACACTTCATTTAAGGCATTGAAATCAACAATGTTGTGTTTCTCTTCTCTTCCTGTACTCGTTCCAACAAAGGTCAGCAATGGGTTGACGTCACCAGCAATGCAATCCAAAAAAACGAGTGCAGGACGTCTTCTCTTTAGAAGGTCTATCTGGATTATAGGGTAATTCAACAGTATTTCCAATTAAATCTGCCATGGTCTCCCAGTGGTGACACAAAAAGGATAAAACAATGATATAAAGCAATAACCTGCACCACTGGAAAATAAATGACACGAGCGTTAGTAAAACAAATAATGTCAAGAAAATGAAAATAAAATAAGCTCAGTGACAACCTCTGGCAGTTAGCAACATTCACCATACAAAAGTCTATTCAGACGAAACTCAAGCTGTCTTCGTAGTCCAAACAAATAAACAGTTGATGGAAACCTTGTACGTAATAAACATTTGATGGAATCCTTGAACGTAATAAAACCTTTTATTCGGTAGCAATAAAACAGGTAAGCGCTTTCACCAAAGTGGCTTCTTCAAACCTCAAAGATACAGACTAAATGAGTGAACACCCTATATATTGGTAAATTGCTCTGCATATTAATGACGTCACAATTATTTAACAAGCAATTACAATAAACTATTGAGCATATTTATATATTTTCATTAATACATATCAACTAAAACCTGCATTTATAACAAATTACTGTTTAAAAATGCATGGATGAAAATGCACAAATAAGAAATGCATATACATATATATATAAAAAGCATATATGGGCAAACACATATAAAACACATTGTAAATAAATAAATATTCTTGAATAAACTAGTGAATAAGGACATCAATAAACCTTTCCATTATAAAATAAAATGAATAACGTATATATAAAATGTGTAGAAAAAAGATAGATATAGATTTACTTATTTAACATTTGTTGACCGGGAATGTCTGACTAGGTTCCACAGATCCTGTTTTCAGCGGAGACCCTGGGAGAAATGCTTCAGAAGCATGTCTTTAGAATGTGGGAGGAAACTGGAGGAAACCCATGCGAACGCAGGGAGAACATGCAAACTCCACACAGAAGGCACCCCAGCCGAGAATCGAACCGGAGAACCTCTAGCTGTGAGGCGACAGCATTAACCACTGCACCACTGTGTGTGTAAGCATGTGTAACCTAAGAATATATATATATTTCACTTAAAAGCGAGCCTCCTGTTTTTAAGAGCTGGTTAAATAGGAATCTTCTCATTTAAACCAGGGTGTAGGTGTGCTTGGAATCTGATAATCCAGTTTGTTTCATTCCTCTCAGTAAAATTCCTAACATCTCCACCTCTCAGACTGGGTGAGTTAACATATATGACCATAAACTTAAATGAATGTAAATCATCAGTGGCTAAAATATGTTTGGAGAGAGCATTAATATTAGACTTAATTCATATCTGATACAAATGCTCTCTCACCCTGTCTCTAAGTCTCCTATCGGTTTTACCGACATAAAAGGCAGGGCAGGAAGAGCAAAGAGCAAGATAAACAGGAGGCTTGATTTTAAGTGAAATATATATATATTCTTAGGTTACACATGTTTACACATATAAATATAAATATATATCTTTTTTCTACACATTTTATATATACGTTATTCATTTTATTTTATAATGGTAAGGTTTATTGATGTCATTATTCATTAGTTTATTCAAGAATATTTATTTATTTACCATGCGTTTTATATGTGTTTGCCCATATATGCTTTTATATATATATATATATATATATATATATATATATATATATATATATATATAGATAGATATAGATATAGATATGTATATGCATTTCTTATTTGAGCATTTTCATCCATGCATAACAGTAATTTGTTATAAATGCAGGTTTTAGTTGATATGTATTAATGAAAATATATAAATATGCTCAATAGTTTATTATTGTAATTGCTTGTTAAATAATTGTGATGTCATTAATATGCAAAGCAATTTACCAATATATAGATTGTTCACTCATTTAGTCTGTATCTTTGAGGCTTGAAGAAGCCACTTTGGTGAAAGCGCTTACCTGTTTTATTGCTACCGAATAAAAGGTTTTATTACGTTCAAGGTTTCCATCAACTGTTTATTAGGTACAAGGTTTCCATCAATTGGTTGTTTGTTTGGACTACGAAGACAGCTTGAGTTTGGTCTGAATAGACTTTTGTATGGTGAATGTTGCTAACTGCCAGAGGTTGTCACTGAGCTTATTTTATTTTCATTTTCTTGACATTATTTGTTTTACTAATGCTCAGTGTCATTTATTTTCTGTTGGTGCTGGTTATTGCTTTATAAGTTGTTAATATGTTTATATATATATATATATATATATATATATATATATATATATATATAGATATGCATTAATATATACTTTATTATTCCCTGTGTTTTATGTATATTGCCATTTGCATGAATAATTGTTGGATTATGATGTTTGCATGCTTTTTAACTCTGATTGGTCATCTTAGTCATAGTATGCAATATCAATGCAGATGATGTTGGACAAGCTTTTATGGTCTGATGAAGCTGAATGTGAAAGCGCTAACTGAATTTATTTGCTCCAACACATATTTTTTATCTCATTATAATCAGACATTTTATGGTTCCTCATTCCATGGTCTATCCCATTATTTATTTTTGTATTACTTTATAATCATGGTTTAGCACTGAAATGTGGCTGTATGAAGATGGGTCTAATGGATCTTTACACTCTTTAGGTATTACAGCTACCACTGCTTTCTTCCATGATGTTTGTTTATTTATTTATTTATTTATTTGCAGTTGGTTTACCAGGATAGTCAATTGGGCCTAAAAGAACCCGTTTTCAATGGAGTCCTGGGGAGAAAAGCTCCAAAAAACAAACACACAAAATAGGTATAAACAATTTAAAAAGCCCTTAAAGCAAACCAGAGGGCAGGAATAAACAATAGATAGCTTAGATACTTATACAAATGTAAAATAGGATACAGTCATTGATGTACTTCTCCTTCTCTTAAAATACTGTTAAACAAAACCTTCCAGATCTTTATTAGTCTTTTCCCTCCTAGCTTCCAGACTTCCACAGGACTACGTTCCTGTAGATTGGTTATACATTACAATTTATATGTCATCTCGTCCTATCCTAACCATTAGTAATTGAGCCTCATCTACCTCTAACCATGGCATATTTAATTCTTCCATAAACATTTCCATCTGTATCTTTTCTTGATTTCCATATTTCTCTGCTTTACACAGACTTTCATAGAATTTCCAAAATATTTCTAATACCTCTACAGGATCTTGTTACCTATGAACCTATGAACCTTGTTATAAGCTACTTGAGCTTGGTGACAGCCCTTTGTACTTTCTGTTGCCTGAGTCGTTGTGCTAAAAGTTTTTGTACTCTACTGTTACTATCAAAAAAACGCTTGCTTCACAGCAATCTTTCTAAACTTGTGCATATTATTGAGGTAATCCCTTATTTTCTGCTTAGCATTCTGCAGTCAATCTTGTTGTTCTGTAACCTTAATTGTAATATCAGAAAATCTCGCTCTGTTATGAAAGATGTTCAAAAATTGAGGGAAGTAATGAAACTATGATATTTATCTCTTGCTAAGCAAAAAAAAATATACATATAAGGGGGGAATAATTTTTAATGGAAGAGTATTTTCTATGTTTTGATTTTTTATTGAAATAGCAGGGAAATATATGCTGATTTTTCTGATTATGATGGTAATTGGGCTAGTTTTGCTATAAATAGTACTGATATTCATCTGGCAAAGGAATTGTTTTAATTTACATAAAACATTGTTAGATAAAGCAGTGATACAATTATGGCAAGACCATTATACAGTCCAAAATTTTTGTATGACTTAGATGCATTGGTGGGTTGTTTGTAAAAAAAAAAAAAAAAGTTTAAACAACTCTTTTTGAGGCTGGAAAAATACTGGCCCCAATTCCAAAAGACTTATTCTCAGTGTAAGTGACCACTTACACTGAGATCAGGCTGAGAACAGTGTTTTGGAATCTGGTGTCCATATTAAGCCTGTTTATAGATAGGCCTTACACCAAAGTAAATCACCTACACTGAAAGCAATTTGGAATCACGGCAGACTTACACTGAGAGCAAGTCTTTCTGGAATCTGGCTCACTGCTTATCTCTTAAAAAAGAACAATATAAGGTCATGGCACATGACATGATGCTGCCTTCTGATATTGTTTATTTGTTACATGAAAAAAGCCATTTATAAGAAAAACAAAGATTGTATAAAGATTTATTATTAAAAATACAAATACTGTTAGCACAGGAAGTTAAGATTTTAATCAGTCCTTTTTTGGGAAAGAATAAGAAAAAAACAATTTATGTTAGTTGATGATGTTTGCAAAATAGAGCAATAGTAAGAAAACAATCAGATATTGAATGTGCTACAATATAGCAGTTTGATCATATCACTGTAGCTCATAATGTAATCTGGAAAGTTCCCATTGGTGAAGAAGCTAACACATTCTCAGTTCACTGTATGAAATTTTCACTGTTTTAAAAGTAGTTGATGATGCTAATGCTCCAGGAATATATGATATGGGATTTGATGTTAAAAAAAACTTTGATAATGTCGCTCACATACAGTTGTGGGAAATTTTACAAATTTATGCTATAGATTACCATATTATACAAATACTCAAATCTGCTTATGATAAATGTTATGTACAATTATTGGATAATGGTTGGCTTATGAAAGAGTTACAAATATTTAAAGAAGTGTGACCCCTTAGTAGACTTTTGTTTGTTTCTTTATGATTAGAGGAAGATTGATATTCTTGCAAGAATTGCTTCTTGGTTATTAGATATTTTCCATACTTTAGAATTATGATTATCATATTTACCCCCGGATTCAGCAAACTCTGCATGGTGTGCAGGACTAGTGGAGGAGCTCCAGCAGGCAATATGTCTGCCATGCGATCCAGGAATAAGCTGTAGGAACATGCACAACCACTCCTGCACTAATCCTGTGCGGACTGAGCCCCTGAATACAAATTACACCATTTCAGGTGAAATCCATGCAAATGAGGTGAATTTGTGATCCAGGAAGCTGGAAGCCGGCCATGCAGGACTAGTGTAATCTGCAGAAATGTACTCAGCCAGTAACCGAGTACATTTCTGCAAACTACAAAATGGAGCCGTGACAACTCCAAATAAAGGGTGGATATTAAGTAGAAAGCATGCCAATGGCCAAGTATATGGCCATTGGCATAGAGAACAGTTGCAAAAATAGAAAAATCAACTTTTAATTTTTTTTAGCAGATCTCGGCTGTTTAAGCTTAGGGTAGTGGCGCGCAAACAGGATCGGGCAAAAAATAAAAATAAAAGCCTAAAATAAGCATTCTAACCAAAATCACTATTTTGCCATTATACTCAATGGCAGGTAGAAGACAACATGGCCAGTGAACAGTGGTTACTAAGGGGGGAGGCTCAGTGTGGGACCTGTAACTATGCATCAGCAGGCAATCCTATGCAAATGAGAGGAATGATACTGAATCCCAGATTTCCCCTGCATGCTAGTCAGCACCCAACAGTGTAAGAGCAGGAATAGCTTGGTGCAAGCCTAGGAGTAAACCAACATCATGGGGGGGGGGGGGTCAGGCATACTGTAAGCAGATTAGAGTCCTATGGCTTGGGTTTGCCCTTATCTTATCAGAGCTAAGCAAGGTGGTGTGCCTGAAGCTGCCTAGCACTCTTTACATTGGCTAAGTGGGTGTGTGTACCACTCACCGGGTTTTAAAGGAAAAAAAAAAAAGTAAACCAGGAAATAGTAGCTCTGTGCACATTTGAGCACTGTGTTTCCACGGCGTGCCCCCGGACTTAAACAGGAAGGTAATGGGAAGGGAAAACAGCAGTAGGAAGGCAATCTAGGAGAACTAGCATAGCTGGCAGGTGAAATGTATCAGAATCAGCCAATTACACAGGCAGCAGGCCAACTCAGCCCAGAACACTACTATAAACACCTTTTCCTGTTTTTTTCCCACATACTCTACACCACCGGTGTATACAAGCAGGGAATTTTTAACAAACAAAAACAATAAAATGATAGGGGCTGCAATAGCTATCAGACAATAACAAGTAGAAGAGGCTGAGGGTGGTGAGGATGAGAATGCTGTCAACCAACCCACAGTGAGGAGATGGAAAAGAGTATACAGAACCAGAGTAACCTACCAGGGGCTACATTAGGTGGAGATAGTGGGGCGCTATAGGGTGGACAGGGACCTTCTACAGCAAATTGTTGAACTGTGCCAGCCATGCCTCAAACAACAGAACTAACAGAGGGGAACCCATCCCAGTGGATACCAAGGTATGTCTAGGCCTAAGAATACTAGCTACAGGTACCTTCCAAAGGTCAACTGGGGATATCATGGGGATCTCACAGGCATCAGCATCCAGGGTACTCCACCAGTTCCTGGATGCCATGTCAGCACATGCCAGTGAGCATGTATATTTCCCCAACACCCGTGAGGCGTTGGCCAGCAATATGCATCTCTTCCACCAAATATCAGAATACCCTGAGGTAGTGAGTGCTATAGACTGCACACACATATGCATCAAAGCACCACCCGGTGAGTGGAGTAGGGTCCACAACAACTGCAAGGGCTTCCCCTCCATCAACAGCCAGGTCATGTGCGATGCCCAGGGCATTATAATGAATGCGTGTGCTGGCTGCCCTGGAAGCTATCATGATTCCCACATTTGGCATCTGATGCAGCTGTACCAGAGATTTGCCAGTGGGGACACCCCTTATGGTCACCTAGTGGGGGATGCTGGTTATGCACTGGAGCCATGGCTGATGACACCCATCAGAAATGCACACACACCTGAACAAGAACTCCATAATGAGGCACACACACAGACCAGAGTTGTAATAGAACGTGTGTTTGAGATGTTTAAGTCACAGTTCCAGTGCCTGGACACATCCAGTGGAGCCTTGCAGTACTCCCCAGCTACATGTACTCAAATTGTCATCTTATGTGCCATGCTACACAATATGATCCTGTGGAAACAGCTGCAGCAGGAACAGCATGGGGCAGGGCCACACAGCCCCCCACCATTGCCAAGGCCTGGACAGGCACAGAGTGACTCAGAGGAGGAACAACCTGAGCCTGCCCCAGTAGGCAGAAGGAGGTGTGCCCAGTATGCCCTGGCCTTGGCAAAGAGGCAACACACAGCACATACACTGACACGGAAGGGACCCAGGGAATGACACCTCTCTCTGACTCACACATACAGTAAAAGGGATGCCAAACATGACACTACCTGTGCTCAACCATGTATAGGGAATGTACTATGTGCATCCGACATAGGCAGCCCTCCAGCACCATCCTCAATACTGGCACACCCACAAGGTAAGTCACTCTCCTTACCAATTGCTGAATGGAGTAGTATATGTTGTTACCTGTATCTATGGTATGGATGTGAGCATGCAAGGGGAATCAGGTGGCTGAATGAGATGCCAGCAGATAGTAAATACCTATAGTGGCAGCATGAGATCTTTAACAAATACTGGTGTCACCATAGTAGCCAGAACTGCACATGGTGACAAAACCCACTGCAGGAAATGTGCTGGGCCACATGTGTGTCCATATGACACATACATGCCAGTCAGGAAGGTTCACATACCCAACAACAGTCTCAGCCAGCAGGACAGGTGTAGACAAACACAAACAAAGGCTGTGCTAAGGCCTCCGAATGATGCCTATGGGTAACCTCCCCCTCGGCCTACACAGACAGACTACATCAGGTCAGGCAGTGGGATGTTAGTTCTGAAGGGTAGGAAGTCAGAAACTAATATGTAGGTCAATCAAACTTAAGACCTGTAGTACACTGATATGCCTCTAGTCAGCATGATAGGTTAGAAAACAGAATGAAATGGAGTACCTGACATACCAGTACAGTCATAACAAATGTGTACAAGTGTCAGGTGTGCACCCCCTAATCCTATGTAGAAATGTAGAAACAGTCAGGTGTGCCCCCCCCCCCAGCCCTGTGTAGACATGTAGAAACAGTCAGGTGTACCCTCCCAATCCTCTGTAGAAATGTAGAAACAGTCAGGTGTGCCCCCCCCAATTCTGTGTAGCAATGTAATTACAGTCAGGTGTGCCCCCCCCGAATCCTATGTAGACATGTAGTAACAGTCAGGTGTGCCCCCCCCAATCCTGTAGAAATGTACTAATGGTTTGGTGTGCCCCCCCAAATCCGATGTACACACATTGTAACAGTCAGGTGTGCCCCCTAAATCCTATGTAGAAATGTAGTAACAGTCAGGTGTGCCCCCCCCAATCCGATGTAGACATGTAGTAACATGTATGTGTAGGTATAATGCGAGTGGAGCACAGATGACCAGAGGTGGCCAAGGTAGCAGGATAGATTGTAGTATTTGTACAATATGTAGGTATGTGTGTGTGTTAGGTTGGTGTTTGTTTCATATTGTGTGAGAGTGGTCAGTATGTATGCATGTTGAGGTTTGACCTGGTGGCCATTGCCCACTACTGCCGATGACAGGGCCAAGTCCTCACAACTGCATTGTCAAAGACAATTCCCCCCAGTATAACACATGCTAGCAGTAAGCCATTGTAAATGTATGGTAGCAATAAGTGTCAACATCTGAAAGATGGACATGGCATGACTGTTGGGCTAGATATACAAGCAGTACACAGGGAAAAGTACCCCAGACATACAGTATATAATGTGTAACCATGTAATGGACACACCATTGGAATTGTACATACAGGTATGCATCACATTATCTGGGCTTGTAGTAGGTAATATGGATGTTGTCTGGCCAAACACTTGCAGATCACAAAGGTAATAGGATTGATGTATTGGGAAACAGCTGATGTCCCTGCACAAGCCCGCATAACTGGAATGCCCCATGCATATCTGTGAGTCAGATGCAAGTAGTGTCCATAGAACACATGCACCCAGCTTACCCAAACACCACCCACAGGTACCTTTCTGGTCGTATTCCTGCTGTTGGGAATAGGCACAATATGACCCCCACCTGTGTATGGCAATAGCGAAAGAATGCAGCATGCAGTGCAGATGTCCCATGTAGGTGTGTCCCTAGCTGTAAGTAGCACCCTGCCAGCATCCACACCACCTGATCAATACTGATAGAAAGTATTGGCATGAACACCTAGCACACCTACCCTTTCACCCCAGCGGAATATACTGTATGGCAGTCTGGGACTGTAGGACTGACAGAATGCAATGGCCTGCTACAGCTGGCCTGCATCACCACCAAATGGCCTGCAGGCCTCTGCCAAAGGCCTGTGTCTCACCCATACTGCCAATAATGTGAATGTCATGGACATCCAAATAACAACATACACTCCACATAAGCCATATGCAAGGCCATGTGGACAAACCACAGTAACATGTCCACCATGTCCCACTGCATGAACTGTGGACCAACACTAACACACACCAGTGATGAGGGGATAACCTTAAGGAAAGTATCAGAGAATGTATGCATAATGTATGGAAGAGGATAGAATAATAGAGGGGGGTGGGAGCATGGGCAGCATGGAATGTGCAAGGTCCAACACACAGCTGTGTGCACATACTATCCCTGGCTGCAAACACAAAAATGGGTGGCTATGAACCTGCCCATACACCACAATAGGAGTAATGTCCTGACTTATGTCCCCTGCCTCTGGGTAACCTATTTGAATCGTACAGCTGTGAGGTATTGTGCAAGTATGGGATCCTCTGCCATCACTGTACCAAGGTGCTGAACTGGATACACAGACCCAGCAGCAAGTGTCTGCAGCTCCCCCTCCAGAATGGCATAACTTTCCATGAATATGTAGGCATTTGCCCACAATGCTGGACAGAGCTGCATTCACCCTGTGTTCCCCAGGACATCACTGTGAGCAAGAATTTCCACCTGACAGTACTTGAGGACATAAAACATCACATTGTATAACAGTACACATGTCTGAATATCTGTGCTAACACCAGTACCATGTATCAGAAGCAGCACAGACACAATCACCTACAGTACACCCTTGCACATGTTGACCCTATATTGCCAACTGATCTACACATATCCTGCAAAAACAGTTTGCTACCTGTAGCTGTAGAACACAAAGGTCTGCACTGGAGTACAAACTACCTGGAATGGATCCACACATTCAATACAGAAGGGCATACTGGCATGCTCACACACAAACAAATGAAGCCCATATCTGCCAACAACAGTGGACCATACAAATCTGACAGTTGCAGATGTTAGTACATACACTCCTCAGTATGCACCAGTCATGCTTTGCACACACATTGGATAGGAATACAGACATATATCCAAGGACAACACACTATAATATGCCAAAAGTAGACATACATAGATGTGTGGAAGAGAGTGACAGTGACAAAGAGCCTTCCATCATGAGGCCTGTCCCACCCAGCTCAAAGCCAAATGGCTACAACCACATGATGTGTAAATGTCACTCACTGTAGAAATTAGCCACTGGTATCTGTCAGCATTACAGACTTTGTGGTGCAAGTGCTAGCTGTGCAAAATGACTGTACAAGGCAGTAGTCATCTAGCAGTTGTATACATGTACCTGAGGAATATAAACCTCTGTGTGCCTGCGTGTGGTGTGTCTACCTCTAGATGAATGAGTTATGGCCCATGCACACACACTGCCTTTCCCATAGCCCTACTATGACAAGCCTGCTGATGTCATCCACTTTGAAATACACCTTTGGGAAAGGAGTAGCCTAGTAATCTGTGTGGTGCATCCTATAACTGTGTAATGCTGTAGTGTGATAAACTAGCTAGGTAGGAACTTTAATCCCAGACATGGCAACCATTTGTGTGTGTGTCTCTGTCTGTGTAGGAGGCAATGCTTTTTAGACTAGTCACACTCACTACAATTCAAATGCCCTGCTTTGGCAAGGCTGCTGATGTCATTCGCTGTGAAATACACTTTTGGGAAAGGTGTAGCCCTGTAATCTCTGTGGCATGTCCTATAACTGTGAAATGCTGTAGTGTGATAAACTAGTTAGGTAGAAGTCTTAATCCCAGACATTACAAATGTGTGTGTGTGTGTGTGTGTGTGTGTGTGTGTGTGTGTGTGTGTGTGTGTGTGTGTGTGTGTGTGTGTGTGTGTGTGTGTTTCTATCTGTGTAGGGAGCAAAGTCTTTTAGGCTAGTCACACTCACTACAATTCAGATGGCCTTCTTTGGCAAGACTGCTGATGTCATTCACTGTAAAATACACCTTTGGAAAAAGATTAGCCCAATAATCTCCATAGTGCATCCTATAATTGCGTAATGCTGTACTGTAATAACCTAGTTAGGTAGGAGTCTTAATCCCAGACATGGCAACTGTGTGTGTGTGTGTCTCGATCTATGTAGGGAGCAATGACTTTTAGGCTAGTCAAACTCACTACAATTCAAATGCCCTACTTTGACAAGGCTGCTGATGTCATTCACTGTGAAATACATCTTTGGGAAAGGAGCAACACAGTAATCTCCATGGTGTGTCCTATAACTGCGTAATGCTGTTGTGTGATAAACTAATTAGATTGGAGTTCTAATCCCAGACAGGGCAACTGTGTGTGTGTCTTTGTCTGTGTAGGGGGCAATGCTTTTTAGGCTAGTCACACTCAGTACAATTCAAATGCCCTACTTTGGCAAGCCTGCTGATGTCATTCACTGTGAAATACACCTTTGGGAAAGAAGTAGCCCAGTAATCTCCGTTGTGCATCCTATAACAGTGTAATGCTGTAGTGTGATATAGTACTTTGGCAGGGCTTCTATTCCCACACATGGCAAGTGTGGATGTTTGTGTGTGTGTTTCTTTGTCTGTGTAGGGAGCAATGCTTTTTAGGCTAGTCATACTCACTATAATTCAAATGCCCTACTTTGGCAAGCCTGCTGATGTCATTCACTGTGAAATACACCTTTAGGAAAGGAGTAGCCCAAAAAATCTCTGTGGTGCGTCCTATAACAGTGTAATGCTGTAGTGTAATGTAGTAATTTGGTGGGAGTTCTATTCCCACACATGCCAAGTGTGGATGTGTGTGTTTCTTTGTCTGTGTAGGGAGCAATGCTTTTTAGGCTAGTCACATTCACTACAATTCAAATGCCCTACTTTGACAAGCCTGCTGATGTCATTCACTGTGAAATACACCTTTGTGAAAGGAGTAGCACAGTAATCTCCATGGTGCGTCCTATAACAGCATAATGCTGTCGAGTAATATAGTACTTTGATAGGGATTCTATTCCCACACATGGCAAGTGTGGATGTTTGTGTGTTTATTTGTCTGTGTCGGGTGCAATGCTTTTGAGGCCATTCACAGTCACTACAACCTCCAATGACCTTCTTTGACAAGCCTGATGATGTCATACCCAGTGAAATACACCTTTGGGGAAGGAGTACTCCAGTAATCTCTGTGGTGCGTTCTATATCTGTGTAATGTTGTAGTGTAACAAACTAGTTAGGTAGGAGTTCTAATCCCAGACATGGTGCGTGTGCGTGTGTGTGTGTGTGTGTGTGTGTGTGTGTGTGTGTGTGTGTGTGTGTGTCTTTGTCATTCATATCCTGTGTGGAGGTGAGCGTGTAACAACTGGACTCATTGTGGAGCAGGTTTTGCAAATTTCTCATATGGTGGCTCTATTATATATCACAATGTCCACCTTACAAGGATAACAGATGTGAAATAGCCAAGAGGCTAGGGTGGCAATCCATACCCCTACATGTGATATCAAGGCCCGGTGAACAAAGTTAGCAATGCTTGTATTACACAGGGAACACTCTCAACCTATTTCTCATACACAAACACACTTGCCTAGGCAACAACCGCTATGTTGGTAGTACCCTGCATATTGCCCACTGATAGTAACCATGCAGTAATTGTAGTGGACTACAGAGGGCATGGCACCCTGTCCATCAGTACAATAGGCACGCACATGCAGACAGTGTGCCTTCACTATGTTCTCCACTGGATGCCTGCAACACCTGTGGTGCCATCAAATGTGGCCCACAAAGGACATACCATACCTTAAACACATGCCCTGTATGGACACATGCCACTGACACCAGGGAATACCTATATCATGCTATCAATGTAGGTGCAAGGTCAACCTGCTCTCCATTACCAGTTCCCGGCACATGAGGCCATGACAGGCACATCTGATGATAACAATCTGTGTACACAACATGGGCCAGACACCTCAGGCACAGTTCCACATGTCACTGTATATGCATGTGGGACATGTGCAGATCCCAGACAGCGTCCATGTCATGGACTAAAGAACACGTACATGGCAAGAAGTGCACATCAATGGCCACACACAATAGTTACCCAGGTGACTGGATGGTGAATACAATAACCACCTGTGTGGGTGAATCCGGACACTACACCCCTTAGCCACACTGCAGACCATTGTCATGTGGCCTGATGCCAAGGTATACCCTTCACCTAGCCTTGTATTGCCTTCTGCCACAGTCAACCGTTACACACCCATGAAGCAATGCATGCATGCATGTCAGTACTTGCACCCTGTGTCTGTGTGTGCGTGTGGTGTATGATGCTTTTGACCACATTCACAATCACTATAACCCCCACTGGCATACTGAAGCATGCTGTCTGATGTCAGCATACCCTTTACCCATATAACCTTCGGATAACCCCTGTGGTGCATGTGATACCTGCAGAGTACTGTATTGTAGCAAACTAACTAGTTAGGAAGTGTATTCCTGACCTTATCAAGTGTGTCAATGTATGTGGGTCCCTAAGAGAGTGTAGCTGTGTTGGCGCTGACACCTGTTCTTATGGACAGGCATTGGTACTACACCTACTGTATCACTACCATATCACTGTTGCAGATGTCACTCACCATCACATATACATTTGGACAGCTCCTCAATATGTAAGCTATGTGGTGCATGCAATAACTGCATAGACATGATAGCAATATATAGTCAGGGGTTTGAAACCCTGTACTGGTAGGTGTGTGACACAGACATGCTTAGGTTTTACTCTCCCACCCCGTCCCTGATTTACTTTTCCTATGTCTCTCTCTCTCACTCCCTCTCTGGCGGATGTGGAGAACTACACCTGCTTTGCTTAGGCAGCAGCATGTGTTTTGTAAGTGATGCTCATGATCAGCTGATGGCCTCTGCATGAATTGCAGCCCTCCTCTAGCTGATTGCATGTGGAACAGCAGTGGTAATATTCCCATAGCCAATTGCATGGAAACACACTCCAATATCTAGGAACATCATGTTGGTGTTGGGCCTTTTCATTCACTGTGAGCAGGACCTAGATCTGGTGTTTGGCAAACAGCATCACAAATGGATTTAGGATTTACCTCTAACAACATACACTGTGGAAACAGGCCAACACACAGGAGGGAGATGTGCCTGACATGACTACAGAATGTAAGTGTTGCTATTCTGCATTTGGAGTAATGTCGGTTTAACAGGGTGTGTGTGGATATAGCTGGTCTACATGTTTCAATACCTGTCATGACAGTGCTATGTTTTTGAGGAAACCCCCATCTGTAGGGTCATCTGCAGACTGGGAAGTGTGTGGTGCCTTTTGTTTCTTGTGTTACTCACAGAGCACCTATCTGAGAACTGCAGAAGCATAGTGTGAGGATTGCAGTCAGTACATGGTGACAGCCAACAGAGTTACTGACTTCATATCCCTCATAGGACATATGTCACAACAAACCCTGTTACAACAATAAATGTATGAGGTTATCACAGCAACATGTCAATATTGGCCCTGTGTTTGTGCCTCCAGCCACAACTCTGTCAACCTTTGTACATATGTCATGCAGTAAGAGGTGCATATGTTCTGTACACCATTATTTACTGACATCATATCTGATAAGCCAGTGAGATATCAGGCTGCTACACATGTTATATACAGTAGGGGTTATATTTGAGGACATAACCTGGGCATTCTGTGGTTCTGTGTACAGTACTGATATCTGTGTACTTATGGTGATTGTTGACAGTGTGTTTATTGTGAATATGTACCTTGGCCTGTGTACAGACTATGGTAGATGTCATTGTTCTTGGTCCTGTTCTATCTGATGTTACATGCTACTCCAGTGTATGATACCCTATCGGCTTACATGTTTGTAGGGCCAAACACACACATGTCCCATATCACAGACAGGCATAGGACCACACTGTGTAGTGGCCCAGTATATGTAGGGTTAGTATGTGAGTTGCACATATTAGGATGGTGTTGATCAGACTGTCCATATATTGTAATATTAAGCTAGCTTACCATATGTGGCTGTGGCTGTGTTCACATTGGTTGTGGTTATGCACTTTCACACAGGTGTCTGTTACTCTGTGCTGTGATATGCCTGTAGAACCTGCTATATTTGCAGTTACATGTTTATTCCCCCATAAGAAATGTAGGCCAGTGTTGTGGCAGTCTGCCTGTAGCCTGCACAGTGTTTTGTTACATGTCTAGCAGCTTAGTGTACTTACCCAGTGTGATGTTATGTCCAAATATTTGCCAGATGTACTGCTGCCGGGTCACCATAACTGTCATGTGTCTGCTAAAACTAAAACACTGTCTATCACAGTTGGGTGTGCTATATAGGTATTGCTGTATATCTCTTATCTGATTTCTGTGTATAATTCTCCTGTGGTTTTACATTCTGACCTTGTATTACATCACTCTTATACAGAATTTCCTAGACAGTTATATTATGTAGCAGAGTGTGGGTGACAGTGATGAGTAATACCTTATTATTCAGAGCAGCTGCAACAATAACAATGCCATACAATACCAAAGTAAACAGTACCAGTACAGGGTATTAATATTTTATTTCTGGGCACAGTGTTTGCGTACGATGGACCTGTGGGAGCAATGTTTGTTAGCACTACCTGAATGTTGCCACACAAAGTACTAGATTTCACATTAGTATTATGAACTTACATCTCACTCTGTTACTGTACACACTCTGGTCACAGCTTGACAACATGGGGGTGTATATGGGACATACTTGGCTTATTACTCTCATAACAGTTTGAGGAGTTGCTAGAGTGACAAGTTTGTTCTTATAGATGTGTGGCAATCAGTTGTATTTCTTGTTTGCAGCCTATACATCTGGGATCATCCCACTGATTTCCCAGGGGGACAGAGTGACAGGCAGCAGATATGGGCCAATTTACTGAACATTCTGGACATATCAGTACAGTTGTGGGGTATGATTCTGTATGCAGACTACTACCACTCTCAGGATTTGAACCATGGCTGTGTGTGCTAAAAATACAACAGCTCACGTCTCAGTTGCATGTGCTATTTGGATTTTGGTGTCTGTCTTTTCACTGTTTTCTGTCTCTCTCAGTTTTACTAAATGACCTCTGGGGATTACACCAGTCATATACAGACATTCCTACACATTTTATTTATGTTGCACAATGTGGGTAACAGTGCTTAATATAACAGTACTGTTATGTGATTGCAAATCTATATTACCATATGATACCAGAGTAAACACATACAGTCCAGCAGTTAGACCTTTATTGTCAGACTATTATGCTTTTATTTACATACAATCTATATAAGACTCTTCCTGCCATTTTCTCTGCTGTATGCGGTATTTGCCTTAAACAATACAGGTTTTATACAGGCAATTAACTTACTAATACTTTTAGATTTATTTCCTATGACAGTACATGCAAGAGTTTTACTAACCTGCTTGGCATTGCAACCTCTCCAAGCAACATCCATGAGCCTCCTGGTTCGCAGCCCGCTCACTTGCTGCTGTGAAGGACAGAAGAGGAATATTTAGCCATACCTATCCATAATATACATGAGCTGGCAATTATTAAACAGGTAGTGGAGTGATACTTACACACATCTGGGACCTCCCTTGTCCTCCTTGCCTCTTGGATCCACTGATCCAAGAGATCCACCTTTCCCCACTTCAGGTCAGGATAGTGATGCCTGACCTGCTCACCAGTTCGGGGTATGCCAGTGGCACTGGTGAGGTCACGTGCGAGATGGTCCCAGGCTTCCGCTTTATATTGGGAACCCTGGTACTGGCCCTGAAGCAGTCTCTGCTTATGGGCTATGACAAGGAGTCCTGCCATGACTCTGGACTCCTGGATGCCCCAGCACTGTGCCCGAAAGTGCACACCCTCTCCCATTCCTGACATGGTGCCTGCAAGGGGAAGCTATAACCAGTTATGAGATGTATTCCCACCTGTTGGGTTTAAATAGAGCCGATTTCCTGCACTTTGCTGTGACTGGACAGTTTTGAAAAGGCTGAGCTATGGGCAAACCTGCTTACCTAAGGTTGGCATTGTTTAAAGGGGTATACCAATGGGCAAATTGAGTTAGCTGGCCTACACATTGCTTACACCTACTAAGTTGGCCTGTGCAATGCTTAGCATTGCTTAATATATAATTTGCATTCTATTTGCTTTTTGGAATTGATTTATTATTCATTACATGTTATATATGTGTCTGGTATCCATGATTCATGTGTACGTACACTGTATGGGGTCCTTATGTTTATTAGGGGACTTCAACACTTTATTGCAATTACACCTCACATCTGGGCTTACTGCAGTACTCCAGTTCACATATTTATGTTATGTAGTAGGTTATAGAACATACGACTGTATATAGATTCCTTTCACATGTTCAGTTTGATTTTATATATAGTGAAGATTTGTTTGGTGATACCTCAATTTTATGTTCTGCTGTGATGGCTTAGTGGTTAACTGCTGTAACTATAGTGTACAGAGTCCTGGGTTCAAGACCTGCAAAGGCTGTTTATTTTGTTTCTGGCCAGAACAGCAGCTGTCGCATACAGAATGATTAAGGCACTTTTAAGCACTTGTAAGTGGGTTTGCGTGGGTTTGCGAGAGGGTAAGCAATGCTAACATCCAGTTAAATATGCTTCGAGAGAGTTAGCTTCAATATTGCTTAACCTGTGTGTGGATTGCTTACCCCCGTGCAAATTGGCTTAAACACACTTACTAGTGCTTACATATGCTTACTCAAGCTTACTACTGCTTAATAGTGCTCACACTTGCTTACTAGTGCTAACTCCAACTTACCACTGCATGGATTTAGACAGTAATGTCTAATGGTTCTTCGGAAGGTGGGGGATTTGGAAACTGTATGAAGTTATCATTCATTACACATTTTACCTTCCATTTGTATCCCTGATTCCTGTGTACATATACTGTATGGGGCACATGTGCTTATTTGTAGACTTTGCAACATTATGACACTGACATCTCACATCTGCATTTAATGCAGTACTTCAGTTCACAAATATATGTTATTTAGTAGGTTATGCAACTAAAAATATTGATCATAAAGTGATTTGAAATGGAAAATGGAATGTGCTGCAGTGGGACTCAAACCGGGAATGACTGCTCGTAAGGTGTATGTTCTGCCTACTACACTACTTTTATATTGCTTCATTTGCATATATCTTGCTTTTTATCCTCTTCTGTCATTTAAGCTGCATTAACTGTAACTAAGCGATGGGCAAACCTGCATACCTACAGCTAAATTTAATCTGTTTCATAAAAAAATAAAGTATCTTTATATTTTGTATGTTAACTATTGCTCTTGTACATGTGGGGGGATGTTGCTGGGGGTATGTGTACACCTATGAGCGGTCTCACTCATTCTTTTAGGACTTTCTGCTGTTATTCATTGCAGGGGCATGTATATTCTGAGAGCTCTGCTCTCAGACACGCCCCCTGCACTCCTATATGCTCCGTGAAAGATTAGGAGCTCAGGCAGTGTGCCTTCATTAATGTGCATGGCACACTCCTGTCCTGCTCCTAAATGGCCGCTTCCATGCAGGACTAAGCTAGTCCTGCATGGAAGAATAGTAAATCCGGGGGTTAGTCTTAACTATAAGTAAAGACAAAAGTATTGGTTTTATGGAGGTCTATCACTATGATATTATTCCATTTTTTAAAGCAGAATTTAATATTTTGGGTATTACATTTGGATCTTATGAACACATGAAGACAATAGGTACATACGTTAGGTGAAATATATAATACAGTTAAACTGTAGCACATCTTTAAGCTTAGTTTTGTTAAAAGGGTCTATATAATTTACCTAATATAACAGTGTTAAGTTATTTCATTTTGATTTTGTTCTTTTCCCACAGATTTAGAATGGAAATCTTTGCAAATCTTTTTTAATATTTTTGGGGTTATAGGCTAAATCCTATTAAAAGGGTTATAATGTATAATAAAAAAGAAAAAGGCTCAGGGGGATTCAGTAAAATTTATATGGTCATTTTTTACCATGTGTGCATTGTGGTGCAATGTGCACATGGTCGCTGAAACGTTTGGAATCAGTAAGTGCCATGTAGCGGCACGCACCACCATACAAACAAGGCAAACACTGTGGCATGCTAATTACAGCCTAAGCAGCTGAATTGCATGCTAAATTAAGCAATCCAACATGGTTTATCTATTCAACAAGCTATAAAGCATCCTTGTAGACTCCGTGCTGTTTTTTCCTGCAAATTCCAAAACTTTTGGAATACAATCATGGAAAGGAGTCTACATGGACAGAATGTTAGGGACTGCTGCTGCTTTAATTCATTTGTATGTGCTAGAGGCTGTAGCCAGTGCTGCTGCTGCTACTAATAGGCCTAGGCTGAGAAGGAGAAGAGTTTTCAGGCCCCGTTTAACTTTTCACAACCTACATGATGTGGAAATTGTGGAGTGCTACAGGGTATACAGGGACACACCACAGGAACTCTGTGACCTCTGCCATCCTCAACTCAAAGCCAGAGCCAACTGAGGGGAACCCAGTTCAATGGAGATAAAGGTATGTGTAGCCCTTAGAATCTTAGCTATAGGTACCTTTTGAAGACCAACAGGGGACATGCTGGAAGTGTCATAGGTATCAGCATCTATGGGAACATGCATGTATCTCCATGATGGCACAAAGAGACACCTGCAACATGTGGAGGAGGGACAGTAGGCCCCCTCTGAGCACCCCTATTAATCCTCCTGTGTGGCACCTCACCCACACTTTGGCTATGGCCAGACTCAACAGGCACTGAAGCAGCAGTAGCCACACTTCCCTGATCAATGTCCTCACCCTCCACCTGCCCAATATCTGTGGGGTCACTGGACTGGGTAGATGTAGGCCTACTGACTGTGTCCAATGAAAATGCAGGGGATGGCTGTATGTCAACCTCAGTGTCAGATTCAACCTCTGCACCCCCAGACTGTGCCTCAATTTGGCCACCATCAGCATCAGTGTCTGCTGATACACTGACATCAGGTGGCACATGGCTCACACTCCCACAGTTATGATCACCTGTGATAAAAAGCAAGAAACAGAGGAATACATTAATGCCTGCACTACTATAGTGCAATATATGCTAACAAGCTAACAGTGCTGTAACTATTAAAGACAGTACAGCAGTGCACACAACAGGTCTTCAATCAACATCACCCACTACAATAGTTCTTTAAATTGCTTAGTAGTACTGACTTAAAAATGTTTGCTTTTTCATCTGCAGGTGAGATACTCCTCTGTAGTCCAGATGGTCCTGAAAGAAGTTAAGCAAGGGGTAAGGGTAACATCATCGCAATTAACAGTAACACATGGGGTAATACATTTAACCCTGTATATGTCCATTACTTATAATTTCAACAAGAATGTGTCTGACAACTCTAACCTAAGCTTATAACTGTAGCAATCTTCAACCCCCCCCCCTAAAAAAAGACGTGACACAGAATTAACTTACTGATTTCAATTGTTTTACTATACAATAGTATACAACTGTTCAAATAGCAACCCATACCTGGAAGCTTCTCCTGGGATGTGCTTTTTGTCTCAGAAACTGTTACTCTGAAATCCAGGACATGCTGCACTGCACTCTCCTGGAAGTTGTCTGGGTCTCTGATATTGGACAGAAACTCTTCATTGGGGGTTAGTGGTGGTTACCTAGCAGGCCCTTCTCCAGTAAACATCTGGTCATGGCCCACTGCAGCTGCTCTCCTCCATGAAAATGTGATCATGTCAGTGGCCCTGTGATGCACTTGCTCATATGTCCTGCCATGGCTGACCACAGCATTAAGATAATCTACTATCTGCCATCATATTAGCATCTTACATGCCATATCTCCCAATCCACTTTCCAGAAGAAAAGCACCATGTTGCCTGAAGCCATCTACATTCACTTGGTTCTCGGCATTGATGAAGTGGGGGATTCTACTTGGATTGACATGTCTGGGTGGCATACTCCTAGGTGTCCTAAAAGACAACAGAAAGATAAAACACATAAGTATCACATAACTACAAAATAACTGTTTCCAGATAAACAAGGAAAGGTAGCTAGTCAGTATTACCCACAGGAAAAACATAAAACTGTCTAGAGATGTAAAATACTAACAACAGGCAGAATGCAAAACAAGGAGAGTAGCAAGAGTAACATATCCTTGTTTGTGCCATAACATTAACTCACCTTTGCCCCCCCCCCACAAAAACAGTCCATCCTTGTTTGTGCCATAACAGTAACTCACCATTGCTTCCACCCACAAAAACAGTCCATCCTTGTTTGTGCCATAACAGTAACTCAACTTTGCTCCCCTCCAAAACAACAGGCAAATGACCCATTTTCTTAACAAACCATCTTTGAATTGCTAAAAGTGCTATGAAAGGACGTGCACCTGAAACACTTGTACATATTTATCACAGAGCATTCCATTTTCATGTATTGTCAATCATGTATACCTCTGAAATGGCTTGACAAATATGCCCATGCTATCAATACACTTCAAATTAATGCATACAGATAAAACTGTAAAAGCTTTTACTTCACATTTTTCTTAAACACATTCCAGCATATGCACTATGTAATTGACAAAATGGAAGCATACATTTTGAAGTTTAGTACTCCTCTGTACAAATATATCCTGAAGAAAAAGGGTTTTGCAGTCTTCCAAATATATACAACTCTCCTCACCATCAGTTTGCCTAGCTACATGGTTGCCTTTCTATATGGTGTAGATTCAGGGCTGTTAACATGGTGAATATGCAAAAGTGGTGTGAACTCATTAGAAATGCTGAATCCCAAAAATCTGGATCAGTGTAGGAGATATAAATATAGTGCAGGCACTCCCTCAATGTTTGTTTTTAATGGATTCTGCATGTGAATGATTAGTGGTTGGGAGAAGGAATACACAACAACACTGCAGGTTGCCTTACTTCCCACTGGGTGTTCATAGGTTCATAGGTTCATAGGTTCATACTAGGCTATCTGCCCTGGGGCAATTATAAGCCTAGCCCGATTCTGTATGGCTTACGCCACCCCTTGATTTGAGTATACTGTGCCCTTTTTAAGGTTTAGTTTACTGTGCCTCTGTCTAATAGTGACACGGGAGTAATCCCTGGAACAAACCTATGATCCCCCATCCACTTATCGAGATTCTTCTTGAAGAGATTCAGTGAGGTGCTCTGCCTCACATGAACTGGAATTCTATTCCAGAGCGAAGGGAGCCTCTGGGTTATGAACCTGTCCCTCCAGCAAGTTCTATTTATTTCTGTGCTGAGGTTCAAGTCCCTCAAGCATGTGGCTCTAAGGGATTTAGATTTACTGAGGTGGAGCATGTCCATTAATTCTGGATTTGACATTGCTTTGTATGTCAGGCATAGATCGCCTTGAAGTAGGTGGTATGCAACTGAGTAGAGCTGGAGTTTTTTTAACCGAGCAGCATATGGCATCTGTTTGAGACCCTTGATCCTCTTGGTGAGATACTTTTGGGGTCTTTCTAATTGCTGCAGGTGTCGGGTAAGGTACATCCCAAAAGGGGCATTGTATTCTATGATGGGCCTGATGAGGGATGAATAAAGGGGCACAATTACCTCTCTTGATCTAGATGTGAAACCCTTCGTGATGAGGTGGGCTATGTAGAAGGTCTTTCTAACCACTTTGGCAATGTGGTTTTCAAAGTAGAGATTGCTATCAACTTGGGTCCCCAAGTCCCTAATAACTTTCTCTGTACTTAGTGGGTTTTGGCCTATGTGGTAATTTGTGGGCACATTGTTTTTGCCAAAGGGTATGACTATACATTTTTTGGCATTTAGCTTTAAACCATGGCGCTGGCACCAGTTATCTGTCTCTGTGAGACCTTTTTGAAGGATGTTTGTGTCAGCTGGAGAGTTGATTATGGCGCCCAGTTTGCAGTCGTCTGCGAACTTGGTGAGCCATAGTCCTCCCACGTTTGCCTGTACCTTGGAAAAGTATATACCGAACAAGAGTGGTCCCAGGACAGAACCCTGTGGGACACCACTTGTGACCGGTTTCGAGTCTGACATGGCTCCAGCAACTCTCACTCTGTGGGTTCTGTCTTTGAGCCAGTTTGTGACCCATCTTGTGACATTGGGGTTTATATTTAAGCTGGATAGCTTATCTATGATGCCCGAGTGGGGTATTGTGTCAAATGCCTTTGCAAGGTCCAGATAGGCTGTGTGGACTACCTTCCCTTCATCTATGGCTTTGGTGACTGTTTCAAAGAAGTCAACCAGGTTCAAAAGGCAGGATCTGCCCTTGACAAAGCTGAACTGGGTAGGATCTAGTGTCTGTAGGTCCCCAATGTCTTTGTTTATGAGCTCCATGATGATCCTCTCCATAGCCTTGCAGACTAAGCTAGTCAGGCTTATGGGGCGATAGTTTCCAGGGTCCGTAAAGGCTCCACCTTTGTGGAGTGGGACCACTGTTGCTGTACGCCATTCTGTGGGCACATATCCTGTAGTGAGGCTGAGATTGTATAGCTGTTTTATTTGAGGGATTAGTTCCTCTTGTAGTTCATGTAGGACGCAACCTGGGATGCCATCTGGTCCCATGCAAGCAGTGTTTTTTGCTTTGGAGAGGGCAGCCTTCACCTGAGCATCTGAGATGTTTGGGAGGCAGCCCTCTGCTGGGATAGATACTTGCTCTTTTGGGGAGGGGTGGAGAAGTTTGCACTGAACCTGTCTGCCAGGATATTGGTGATGTCTGTGGGTTCAGTGTATTTTTTGTCGTTTAGAATCAACTCAGAACAATTCTGGGAGTTGCATCCCAGGTTTCTAACATAACTGAAAAAAGCCTTATGATTGTCTTTGGTGTCCTGTGCAATTTTTCTCTCGAAGCTGGCCTTGGAGGATTTTATGAGGGATCGTAATTTTTACTAGTACTGATCAGAGATGCCTTCCCTATTAGGGATTTTGCTCTATCATGTAGTAGCTTCCTCCTTCTGTTGTACAGTTTATTTATGGCAGGGGTCCACCAGACTGGACGCCTGCCTTTGGATGATTGGGTCTTGGTTTTGTTTGGGATAGCATGATCCATGCATTCTTGGAGATGTCCGTAGAATGCATTTATATAGGATTCTGCAGTTTGGGCTGTAGTTTCCACTGGCCCTGGGGCCTTGAAGGATTCCACTTTGGTTTTGAGAAGTGAGAAGTTCGCTTTTGAGATGTTTTTCACTGTGGTTTTCTGGGCTGGGGGTGGGGTTGGAATGTGGACATCCAGTGAAATTAATTTATGGTCTGATCTTACCAATGAGGGATATACTTCTGGTGTGGAGCATAGAGTCCCCATGTTGGTAATGATCAGGTCTAGTATGTTGTCCCCTCTTGTGGGAGTGGTGACTAGTTGTTCCATAGCATTTGAGTTTATAATTTCCAGGAATCTTTGGGCTAAGATGCTGGGGCTTGAGTAGTGCTCCCACTCAATGTTTGGGTAGTTGAAGTCGCCCAATATAATGGTGTTCGGAGAGATCTTCATGTTCTCCAATGTTTTCAGGAAGGCCGAATGGGATTCCTGACTGAGAGGGTGGTCTGTAGGATGCTATAAACTGAAAAGCAGTCTTGCCCACTGTTAGTTGCACATGGATGGTCTCCGATACTTCGTGCAATGCCACTAACCTGGAGGTGTGGATATCCTTGATAAATATGGAAACTCCCCCTCCTTTTGTTGTTCGGTCCGGGTTTTGGGTCCGAAAAGCATGATACGAGGTATAGCCTGGTAGTGCTGGGGTGCTCTCTGGAGCCTTGAACCAGGTTTCTGTCACTGCACAGATATCGATGTTCTCCATACTGAGGAGAGCTTTGAGTGCGTGCATCTTGAGGTTAAGACTTCTGGCATTTAGCAGCATTACCCTTAGTTTCTTGTTCCTTGTGCTGTCTATGGGGGTGGGTTTGACTTTTGAGCCTTGCCTAAAAAAGGCACTATGGGGGTGGCAAGAGCCTTTGCCAATATCCGAAAGCCCAGTGGTGACAGGTGAAAGCCGTCCCTAGCGAAGCAACATGGCTTGTCGAGCATGTCATCCCAGGCTGACAGACACTGGATCCCCTTTGAATGACACCAAAATTTTAGCCAGTTGTTAAAATCGATCATTTTGTCTTTGTACTGTAGCATCATTCTAGGTGAGGGTAAGATGCTGCTCAAGGTCAGGGTCATACCAGCCTGGGCTACATGATCAGAGAGCTCCTCTATGTCTCTTTTCATGTAGTCCATGGAGATACATCTCAGGTCATTCACACAAGCATGTACAATGACTGAGTCATATTTGTATTTGCTTTGGAGTGACCTGAGTGCTTGCGTTATGTGTCGGATCCTAGCACCCAACAGGCAGCTCACCGTGACCTTCTCTTTATTCAGCCTGGTGAGCAGGAGGTCAGTGTGTCTGACAATAGAGTCACCTATAACAAGAGTATCAGGTGTGTTATTCAGCCTTAAGGGCTGTGGCTGCTTGGCACACTGACTTTGTGGGTTATGTGTTGTGTGTGTTTTGTTTTGAGGTAGCGTTTGCTTGGATGTCTGCTTTGGAGGTCTCTGTTGCTTAGGTAGATTTTTATTTAGAGCCTCCGAGTATGTTTTTGTGTATTTATGTGTTTGGTTCGCTGATGTGGTGGGACTATGTGATACTGGAATTGTGTTGTGTGAGGTTACCTTCTCCTCCTGACTGGTTACACCAGTTTTGAGATGAGAGAGCTCAGCCTCCAGTTTTGCTAAATAGTTGCATCTCTCACATATATTTGAACCTGTTTGGATAAATGTGTGTCAGGTTAACTCTACAAAGTGTTAGATGTAAGTTTGGAAATGTAAGCAAGCAGCACACAAGTGACAGGCTGTGTTCCTTAACATCCAACCTGACCTTCATTTGTTAGCAATTGCACATTATATTATTTCCACTTAATGGTATCTTAGTTGCTCCTTATGGCCTAGCTGTGATTGATTTGATAACCATCTGGATACATAAAGCCTATAAGTATTTTTTTTGCACTTAGTCTGTTATCAGTGATAGCTAACAAACTGTGCTGCATTTATTGATTTGCTTGAGACTGCTTTTGTCAGTGTCTGCATTTTATTTTCTACTTTACTGATAGTTAACAAAACGGTAGTGCTGTTATTTATTTGCTTGATATTTTTGGTCACTGTCTAGATTCTGTTCAGCTGGTTTCATAGTGGGGGTTGGTTTACTTTCTTTTGAAGCCAGCCTATCCAAGGTGTGAACACAGCTTTTTGTGTTACCTGATTCTCTGAGGCTAAGTTTTCCTTTATACTACTGTATAAGAAGTTACAATTCTGTGAAACTGTATCAGTATTGTTGCTGCTCCTTCTGGCCTAGCTGTGACTGATTCAATAGCCATCTGGATACAGAAAGCCTATAAGTATATTTTTGCACTTAATCTGTTATCAGTGATAGTTAACAAAACTGTGCTGCATTTACTGATTTGCATCAGATTGCGCTTCTCAAGTGTCTGCATTTTGTTTTAGTTAACAAAACTGTGCTGCATTTATTGATTTTCTTCAGATTGCTTTTCTTAGTGTCTGCCTTTTGTTTTTCCCACCTTCCAACCCAAATGTTGTTGTATTTTTAAACTCGGTGGCTTTGGAATTGCCCATCTCTGCTGCAAGTTTGATTTTGGACACTCCTCCCAGTCCCATCTCATTTGTTTACTTTACTGAGTACAGTGTGATCATTTGGGTAAGATATCCCCTTGCTTTTTTTGATTTTTGGACACTCATCCCATTCCCATCTCATCAGCTCATTCTACTGCATACAGACAGACCGTTTGGGAAGGCCTACCCCCTTAGTTTCTTAATATTGAATTATATTCTGTTCCTTCCCTCTCCACAAAAATAAAATATACTTTATTCAGCTGCTTTTACTGTAATTGTGTTTTTTCTACTTTATTACCTGATTTTGCCTTGCTGCTTGCTCTTAAGAGTTGAAGCGCTTTTATTCTTCTGTATTGATTACTGCTTGTTAGTAGCTTGATTATATTTGTCTGTTATTCTAACCCTCTTAGTTTTGGTTTTAGTACTTGGGCTTCAGGCCAGTTATTTTACATTTAAGAAGGTTTTTGTGGTCTACACTCATGTGGACAAACCCTTATCAAAACCCTCTCTCCCTAAGTCCATCCAAGTTTCAGAATACTAGGTTCTAGACAATTCCCATCAGTTTCTCCCCATGCCAGCCTGGTCGACATGGGTATATTGAGAAAGTGTAGCAACTGCCTCACATTCACTGGCAACCCTCTTCTCCTAGAACATAATTCTTCTACTTAAGAGAAATGCATCTATATCAGTAATCTGGAATTCATGCTTTCCCATGCCTCCCTCAGTATACCTGACAAAGAGGAGATTGCCAGCAAAAACACCACACCACCCACAACACATAGCCAAGCACAACACAAACCCACCTATAAAGAGGTCCTCAAAAAAAACTTACCTAAACAGCAGAGACCTCCAAAATACACTCACAAACATTCCACACACAACACCAAACACATCATAGACAGCAGACAACACACCAGTGTCTCATAGACACAGCCCATAAGGCACAACAGTAAACCAAACATACTAGTCATTGGCATCTCAATTGTGAGACACACTGATGACCCCCACACCAGGCTCAACAAGGAGAAGATCATGGTCAGTTGTCTGTCGGGTGCCAGTATCAGTCACATCACACATGCACTTATCTCCAAAACAGGTCAAAGTATGACTCTGTCATTATTCATGTTGGTGTGAATGACTTGAGATGTACCTCCCTGGACTACATGAAGAGAGACATGATTGAACTCTCAGAATATGTGCTCCAGGCAGGTATGACCCTAGCCATAAGCAGCATCCTACCTTCCCCAAGAGTGATACCACAATACCAACAAAAAATAATTTACTTCAATAATTGGCTTAGTTTCTGGTGTCATTTCAAGGGGATCCAGTATCTGTCTGCCTTGGATTGCATGGTTGACAGGCCTTGATGCTTTGCCAGAGATGGCCTCCACTTGTCACCACTGGGATTCGGGATTCCCCATTGTGCCTTTTTAGAAAATGTCCCACAGACAAATCTTCCAACATAAAATATCTGTCAAAAGCAAAGTGAAGGAGGTCATGCTGCTTAACTCTAAGAGCCTTAACCTGAAAATGCACTCACTGGAGGCTCTCCTAACACTGGAAGATGCTATCTGTGCAGTCACGGAAACTTGGTTCAAGGTTGTGGAGAGCATCCCTGCCTTACCAGGCTAAATCTCATTCCACACATTCTGACCCCAAAATGAGGTCGGGAAAACTAAGGGTGGTGGAGTTTCTATTTTCATTAAAGACAAGCACACCTCCAGACTGATTTGCCAGCATGATGCACTAGAACTTCTCCAGGTGCAATTGACAATTGGCATGACACCAATCCAAGTTATAGCCAGCTATAGACCCCCCCCTTCATGTCTGAGAACACCCACTCCTCCTACCTGGACCTACTTGACTCCATAAAGGTACCTCCTAACACCCTGATCCTCGGTGACTTCAACTACCCCACCATAAACTGGATGAACTATTCCTGCTCTAATGCACCCATCCAATGATTCCTTGACTTCATCAATTCTAACACACTAGACCAGCTTGTCTCATCCCCCACAAGGGGAGATAGCATTCTAGACTTGGTCTGTCCCATCCACACCCCCAGCCATAGCCAGGCTAAAAAACTTCTCAAAAACTGATTACACCTTCTAAATGAGGGTATCAGTAACTTCACACCACTGCCCCCTCAGAGGATGCAACAAATATACTGAACAGTATTCCAGTGTAGTACACAAGCACCTGTACAACTGCACGGACTCAGCCATACCCAACAGAACTAAATGCAAACCTATCTGGTGGACATCCTCTATCAACAGGCTTTAAAACAAAAGGAATACACTGTTGTCCAATGGTAAAAAGGCACAGATTCTCAATTGGAAAACTCCCTCTTTAGCCTCAACAAGCAAATTTTATCACTTGTGAAAACCTCCAAAGCCAATTATGAATCAAAAACTAGCTTCTAAAACAAAGGCTAACCACAAAGCCTTTTTCAGTTATGTCAGAAACCTCCATGGCAAAGCCCAGGTTTATTCAGAATTGGTTCTTAATGGTACTATTTACACTGATCCTGTTGACTTAGCCAACCTATGAGCAGATAAGTTCAGTGCAAACTTCACCTCCTTTCCCCCCAAGGCCCACTCGACATCCCCAATACTTGCCCCGCACCTCACATCTCCAAAGATCAAGTGTTAATGGCTCTATCCAAGGCAAAGAACACAGTTTTCATGGGACCTGATAGTATCCCAGGCTGCATTCTACAACATCTCCAGCAAGAACTAGCCTTGCCATTGAGCACCCTATTCAACCATAGCCTAAGTACAAGCTTCATTCCAGCAGAGTGGAGAACTGCCACTGCCATTCCTTTGCACAAAGGTAGTGCCACTACTGACCCTGGAAACTATTGCCCCATTAGCTTGACAAGTCTAATCTGTAAGGCATTGGAGTGTATTATTATGGCCCTCATAAACAAGGACATAGGCAATCTCCAAGCACTTGTCCCCACCCAATTCAGATTTGTCAAGGGCAGATCATGCCTGTTGAACCTGGATGACTTTTTTGAGACTGTCACCAAGGCACTGGATGAGGGAAAGTCAGTACATACAGCTTACCTTGACTTGGCCAAACTCTTTGACACAATCCTCCACTCAATCATCATCGAAAAGCTAACACAACTGGGCATAAGTCCCTATCTCATCAGGTGGGTGGCCAACTGGCTCTCCGATAGGACCCACAAGGTCAAAATAGGTGCCACCACCTCTTACAGCAGACCTGTCACTAGTGGTGTACCCAGGGATCTTTCCTGGGACCCCTATTGTTTGGCATCTACTTATCAGATGTCCAGGCAAAGACAAAATACCTGTGGCTGACCAAGTTTGCAGATAACTGTAAGTTGATGTAGTCATTGACTCCCCAAATGATGCTAACAAACTTCAAGAGGGTCTCACAGCAACAAATGACTGGTGCCAAGTCGTGGTCTTAAGTTAAACAGAAAAAAATTGTATTATCATACCATTCAGCAAAAACATGGCTCCTACTGATTACCACATTAACAGCAACCCCTTAAGAACACAACCTGGGGTGAGAGACCTGGATACACAGGTGACAACAATCTCACATTTAACCATCATGTAGTGGCAGTGGTCAGAAAAGCCTTTCACTTGGTTTATCTCATAAGTAAAGGGATTGCATCCAGAAAAGGGAGGTTATTACCTCTCTGTACTCCTCCCTCATTAGGCCAATAATTGAGTACAATGCTCCGTTTGGTATGTACTGCTCCAAATACCTGCATCAACTGGAATGGCCACAGAAATACCTCACAAAGAGAATCCATAGCCTCCAACACCTGTCCTATGTAGACAGGCTCATATCACTATCACTCTACTCGGTATCGTACATATTGCTCAGATGTGATCTGTGTCTTGCCTACAAGGCAATCTCAGACCCTGCTGTACTAGAGATGCTCCATATCCATAAGTCTAACACCTCACATATTACCCAATCAAAAGGCTTAAATCTGATATGTGACATTAACAAAACCTGTTGGAGACACAGGTTTGTCTCTCAGAGGCTGCCCCGTCCCTGGAATAGACTCCCCTTACACATCAAACAAAGTACGTTACTGACCCTCTTCAAGTGCAACCTTGATGAGTAGATGGGAAACCACAAATTTGTCCCAGGGGTTCCACCTGTGCCACTCATTGACAGGGGTGACAGATGCTGACTTGAGGTTTCTTTTTGGCGATAAACTCTTGGTTAGGATTGTAAAGGCCCCAGGCCATTAGCCTAGTATGATCCTATTTAAGGCCAATGATATAGAATGGCTTACAAACTGCATGTCTCAGATTACTATTCAGATAAATAAAGAATGGCCAACTAACACAGAAATGTAAGGTAGAGATGTATATTAGCAAGCAATAACCATGACAGGCTGTGTGATCAGAAGGTGATACAAAACTAATACATGTACAAATAACACTTGTATGGTTTGATATCGGTGTAGAAGTTATTGCAGTTGGTTGTATGCATATTGATTTTAATTCTTTGGTGCAAAGCTGTTTGTGTGGCAAAGAGGGATAAGGCACCCATCCTGTGTTCTGAAGGTGCATTGGAGTGAGAGTGCTAATTCAGATCTTTGTAGAAATATCAAATGTGTACTAACATTTTCTAGTCTGTATGTCATAGATTGCTTTTCCTCATTTCAAGTACCTCTCCCTTTTTATATGTTTTTATTTTTTGTTATTTTTGGGGGGGCACTGTTTGTGTGATGTGCTGCTTAGTGCAAACTGGACAACTGGTTACCAGACAAGACCCAGACAGAAACCAGCACCATTCAATTAATACGATTAGGCATCGTGCAAACCCACTAACCGATGTTGCATGGCAGTTAACAGCGAGACCTTAAGAATGATTAGTAAAATAAAGAATGTCATGTAACTATTCCTTTAACAGCAGGTGTAAGTGTAGGGCTGAAGTACCGATGGTCCTGGTTCTAGTATAGTGTGTGCAGCCATTGTTTTACTGTTGTGACATTGCAGTTTATAGCAATGAACTGCAACACAGACAAGTGTTTTCTCAACCTTCTTGTGGCAGCAGGTGTAAGTGTAGGACTGCCATACACATGTTCCTGGGTTCAAATACAGCATATTCCATACAATTCTACTAATGTTCCCTTCCCATTATAGTCACTCTCACTTATAAAACTTGACATGGTGTAGATTATATTAATTATATATATGAGGGTTGAGGCACTAGTATTATGTCAGTTATGTATTCATTTATTTATTATCACATTTATTCTCAAATATGTGACTTTGGGTATATTGTGTACTATATTCCTGTAAGTATATTTCTGCTATCTGGACTGCCATGGCCTTCACATTTGTCTAACTCACATACACAACTGCCTGTACATCCAATAGCCTTGAATTTGCTTTGCTTGCTACTGTTGTACTCTGCTTACCATCGCGCAACCACGGTGCTCTGAGGTGCACACTACTGAGCACTGTGTTTGAGTGATGGAAAGTAGAGAGCAACATTTTCAAACAGTGTGCATGTTCCCAGTAAATCAGATGACTTGAATTGGCAGGAAAGCATCATTCTCCATTGCTCTAGATCCATAGCAGACATGTCAGGTGTTTGTGGGGAAGGTGTCAGGTTTAGGGCACAGAGGTGGGCTATCCAGGAGTCCAACATTTTTATTGGACTCCTATTGAGAACCACAGTGCCAGGCATTTGCAGGGGACTATTCTGGCTCCTGGTATAAGTCTGAAGCATGGGATAGTTTATCCCAGGCTGTAACCAGTGCCACTGGTATCCCCTGCACTGGTGAACAATGTAGTCATCACTACAATGACCTCCAGAGGAGGAAGAGGGATACCCTGACTGTTGGATCAGGGAATTTAGGACTGTGGACATACCACACCTCTGTAAGTGTTAACTACAGAGAGTACTTGTAAGACATAAGCTGAATATAGGCAAGACTGGTATTCATAATGGTGTTCTGTTCTGTTTTGTCCACAGCTGCTAGGGACCATGAGGTCAATGTACAAACCCATGGGGGTAGATTGGTGAGGATGAGGGAAACATGTGGCATGTATGCAGCAGAACAGTAGTGTTATTCTAGCATTAAAAGTTAAATATACTGTTTTTTGGTATTTTATACAGCTGTATCAAATTGAGCATGCATATCTCAACTGTAAAAGCAAGTATGCGTGCATTAGTCTGTAGCACAAAGATAGCTTGTTTGGTGTTTTATAGAGCTGTATCAAATTGGACACATATATTCTAAATGTAAAAGCAACTAAGCATGCATTAGTCTGTAGTACAAACCAAGAGTACAATATTAGACTTTAGTTGGTGGTTTTGGGTTCAATGACCGCACTTCCAAACTAGACAATACTGTTAATTCTTTAATTGTATTACATTTAAAGGTTTAATGTAAACACTCTGTACCAGTGGCACACATGCCCTCTTGTAAAGTGTAATATGTATAACTGGAGCACTCATATGTGCAATATATGCACAAGTCAGGGAGTATTTGCTGCAGTCTGTAGTAGTGTGCATCTGTTAGGAGCTGATAGTCTTAAAAGTAAAAGTTAAGATAATAGAGTCAATTAATTGTATCAATACATTGCATGTCACATATGAAGGTACTAATCTTATCTGTTTTCTCACTCACTCCCAACCCTTATCTTCTCTTTTTATATTTTATTTTATATTGTTTCAAGGAATGGTTCATCGGTTTGTGTGCCACACTGTTGGTGCTCACCTACACCGGCTGGAGAGGTTGTTCTCCCTTATTTCATGTAATACCAGGAGGATGAGGAGACACAGACTTCAGGCACTTCAGCCACCAGTAGAGTGAGGTGACATGGATGACAGTCCATTGGGTGAGGACTCAATTCTCACTGTCACCCAGCCTGAAAACCATGGGTTCGTGAAGTCATCACCCTCACTCCAATCATGGTGTCTCCCAAACTTTTGTGTTCATCACTGTCCCTGCCATTTTGTCATTTGTCTTGTCAGTCTGCAGTTGATTCCTCACCTACCCAAGTTACCTCACCCAGACATTTCTACGTCCCTTCCCCAACATTCCTTTCTCTCTCAAAAAAATGTGCACCTGTTCCACAAAAAACAATGTCCCATACATAGCTCTCCATTTTGTATGTGTCTCCTTGACACACTTGATTCAGTCCAATTGGCTATACAACATGCTTGTGTTATGGTCACCTCTTTGTCTGGAGGTGACAGTCTAAATTCAGCTAATATTCTGCACATATGATCATTTTTACTGTTGTAGAAATGGATAGCTATGGTTCTTTCCTGCACATTACTATATTGCTTTTCCATTATTCTTCCCCGTTTCCTCCCCATTTCACCACTGTCCTATCTTCCACATTTCTTTTATTTAATGTATTATTGCATTGTACACCAAAACGCAGCAATGGTAATGCAAAAGTAGTTGAAAGTATTACATATAGGTGTATTCAAACCCATTTCCATCTGGCCCCAAAAAGGAATGCATCACTACATTAACTGAATTATTATGTGCTGCCACAGACTCAGGTAAGTAGCAGGTGTATTCCAGCGATAAAGTGCTAACTGTCACACCTTGTTTTTTCCCTGCTTGCCTCCCATTTTGCCGCTTTCCTATCTACCCCATTTTAACACTTTTCATCTACTCAAAAATATAATCACATACAACACACATAAGTAGCTGAAAAAGCAGTGGATCACTTCAATTTTTCAGCACTATGTTTGTGAGGAGGTGTGCATCGAGCACCATCATGCAGTGACAGTGAGCAGCTGCAAAATGCAGCAACACATCTTGTATAAACAATTCATGCCATTGCATTATCACTTTGCAATGAAAAGTATTTATTTTAAAGCATTAGATATGCCTCTATTCGAACCCAATACCAAAAGGAATATATCAATGAATTAACATATGCTGCCACAGAGACATTTAAGCAGCAGGTGTATTTCATAGACTCAGTACTGTCAGACTTTAGCAATGCTGCTCGCATTTGCACACTGCTTGCCTATGTGCAAACATGTGTATCTCACATGTATATGCACTTTACTAACTATTGTTCAAACCCGCTGCTTGCCTCACTATGGAAATGTCTATATTATGCTGTATTACTGCTGATTACTGTCTGTTACTTGTGTATAACATGAAATTACATGTGTAAACATTACAACCTGAGGGCCCTATCTAACAATATGTCACATATTTACAATACATCCATCTGTTGCCACCCCCCAGCACTGCAACCCTGGTTTCTCAGCAATTTTTCTACATATATAGCAACCACAGCACAAAACGTAATATCACATGTTGTGTGCTGTGCAATGCACATCAATCTGGTAACATGCAGAACTACAACTATTGACTCATATACCTAAAAACACTTATCTCCAAGGGTAGGGAAGGAATCAGCATGGACCATATCCACAGTGGCATAGGTGACATTCAACACAATTGAACTTAACCATTTTGTTTTTGTCAAGGGTACATCCTGCTTATTGAGCCTTGTGGACTTCTTGGATACTGACCCCACAGACCTGGATGAGGGATAACAAGACATACCACCTATGTTGACTTATTCAAGGCCTTTGACACTATCCCTCATTCATGTGTCATAGTGAAGATCTCCCGTGTAGAAATTAAGCCATACAGTAGTACTGGGATAGGCAACTGGCTCACTGACATTACACACACTCTCAAAGTTGGGGACTGGACCTCCACCAGTAGCAAATTACAAACAGAATACCACAGGGATCTGTGCTGGGCCCTCAACTGTTTGCAAACTACTTCCCTGAAGTTCAGGCAATGGTATATGGCCTGTGGTTTACCAAGTTTGCAGATGACTGGTAACTGGGCACACTAATATAGAGTCCCCCGATGATGGTAACATATTACAGAAGGAGCTGCCTAACACAAATGATTGGTGCCAGACTCACAGACTGAACCTGAAAGTATACAATGGCTCATTGCCCACTTTGGCAATGAAGTACCCCTGCTAATTATGATATACATAACACCCCTCTAAGCTCAAACACAGTGTTGTAAGACTTGGGAACACATGTTGATAGCAATCTACACTTCCATCACTGTGTCCATAATGGTGACACACACACACACACATTCTGCATTGTGCACATCATACATATTGCCATCACATTCAAGACCAGGGTGGCCATACCTTTGTTGTACCCTACCCTTATCAGACACTAACTGAGTACAATGCTCCCTTCTGTCTGTACCTCACCAAACACCTGCAGCAATTGGAGAAACACAGTGTACATGGAAAGACTGAAAGACCTGTCAGTGTACTCAGTATCATGCAGGCTGCTGAGAGGTGACCTATGCCTACCCTACAGAGCAGTCTCAAACCTTGCCCTACTAGAAATTCTGCACATCTGAAAATCAAATGGGACAAAAATAACCTGGCCCAGGGTTTTCAACCTAGCCTGTGACATAAACAGAACATGCTGGGGAGACAGATATAAACCCCAATGACTCACACTCCTCTGTAATAGGCTCCGACTACATGTGAATCAGTGCTCCTAAATGACCCTGTTCAAGCGCAACTTTAACTACTGGTTGGGTGATTGTAAAGTCACCTCTAGGTTGGCACTTATGTCCCTCATGGACAGGGCCATTTGGTGCTGCTGACAAAATTGCTCTGTTAACAACTATGCACAATAAGGGTACTTGTGTTTTAACACAACTAGACTTCTAGACACCATAAGGCTATTAGGTTAGTAGCTTCCTACATATGAAGCTATGAGCCTATGCATGTCTCCCAACATTTTGTCTCCCACATGGCCTGCTGATGTCATCTACTGTATGTTCACCTGCAGTCTTGTATAAGTCAGACTTGTGCAGTGGTGCTTGTATAACGTACTGTGTTCTGTAGCCTGTGTATATAGCTAGGCAAGGGTTATGTTCATACTGCAATCAAATGTGTGTGTGTGTGTGCATGTGTGCGTGTGTGTGTGTGTGTGTGTGTGTGTGTGTGTGTGTGTGTGTGTGTATGTGTGTCTAGCCAGAAGAGAAAAAGTGTGTATCCTACAGTTACCATTCCAATTCCATGGATTGACAGTATGTTGATGCTTGCATGTGCCTACATATCCATTTCATGCAGGCCTCCAAGCATCTTCACTCCAACATGCATTGCTGATGTCATCCACTATAAGTTGACCAGCATCATGTAAAAGTCAGACTTGTGTTGTGACGCTTGCATAAAGTACTGAGTTCTGTAGTCTGTGTACTTAGGTAGGAGTTTTGTTCTCACTGTAGTCAACTGTGTGTGTGTCTAGCCAGAAGAGCAGAAGTGTGTATTCTGCAGTTACCACACCAATCCCATGACTTGACAGTATTTCTATACTTGCACATGCCTACAGATCTATTTCATGCAGGCCTCCCAGCATCTTCTCTTCAACATGCACTGCTGATGTCATCTACTATAAATTGATCTGCAGCCATGTAAAAGTCAGATTTGTGCCATAACGCTTGCAAGAAGTACTGAGTTCTGTAGTTTGTGTACTTAGATAGGTAGGGGTTCTATTCTCACTGCAGTCAATTCTGTGTGTGTGAGCTGTTGTTTGACATTACCGAGAGCATTTTATACCATCATGTAGGACACTGTTATATTCTGCTCAACAGACGCTGCTGATGTCGTCAGCTCTAAAGTGTTGTCTGCCACACTCCAAGTCAGACTTGTGCTGTGGCACTTGCATAAAATACTTTATTTTGTAATCTATGTACTTAGATAGGGAGAGGTTCTGTTCTCATTGCAGTCAACTGTGTGTGTTTGTGTGTGTGTGTGTGTGTGTGTGTGTGTGTGTGTGTGTGTGTGTGTGTGCGTGTGTGTGCGTGTGTGTGTGTGTAGTATCTGTCTGCTTGAGAAGACATGATTGACAGACCTCTATGTTTTGCCAGAGATAGCCTGCATCTGTCACCCCTGGGTTTGTGTCTACTATTTAAGGCTCTTGCCACCCCTACAGTGCCTTTTTAGGTGATGTTCCAAAGACCAAATTACAAGTGTAATGGCTTAAATAAATGCAATCTGAGGGTCATACTGCTCAATGCTAGAAGTCTAAATCTCAAGATGCACTTGCTCGAAGGACTCCTCAAAATGGAGAACATTGACATTTGTGCTGTAACAGACACCTGGTTTAAAGCAGCAGAAAGCACCCCTGTGCTACCAGGCTACAACTCATTCCACACTTTTCAGCCCCAGAACATGGACCGAAGCTCCAAAGGTGGTTGTATCTCCATATTCATAAAGGATATGCACACCACCAGACTAGTAGCCCAGCATAACGCATCTGAAATACTTCAGGTACAACTAACATTGGGTAAGACAGCGATTCAGGTCGTAGCATGCTGTATGTCCTCAACCATGTCCCAAGACTCTCACTCCACATTCCTAAGCACCCTGGAAACTATTAGGGTCCAACCCAACACTCTCATACTAGGTGACTTCAACTACCCCTCCATCAACTGATAAAGCTACTCATGCACCAATACAGTGGCCCAACGCTTCCTGGAATTCATCAATTCCAATGTTCTAGACCAGCTCATTCTTACCCCCACTAGAAGAAGCAACATCCTTGACCTGGTTATTACAAACATGGGCAATCATTGCTCTGCACCAATAGTCAATTCCTCCCTGGTGGAACCGACCACAAACTTACCACCATGGAAATCCACATCTCACCCACACCCCCCACAAAGGTAACTACCATGAAAAACTTCTCCAAAGCTGACTTTGGGCTCCTAAAAACAGAGATGGCTAACTTTACAGAACCAATGTCAATGTAAAATAGATGCATAACTGCTGAATCATACACCAATGCACTGTACAAATACGTACATATATACATGAAACTAGCCATGCCCAACAAAACCAAGACGCTCTCCTTCAAAAAAGGAAGCCAATCTGGTGGTCCCCTACCATTAATAAACTATACAACAGAAGGAAGAAACTGTTGCAAAAAAAGATGAAGTCCCAAGACTGGAAAAACTCCCTTATTAGCCTCCACAAAAAGTTGAGATCCCTCATCCAAACCTCTAAAGCCAGCTATGAAGGCAGAATTGTGGCAGACACTAAAAAGAACTACAAAGCATTCTATAGTTATATCAAGAATCTCCACGGCAATACCCAGGTTTTCTCTGAGTTACTGCATAATGGTACCTCCTATACTGTGCCAACAGATATTACCAACATCCTGGTTGACAGATTCAGTGCCAACTTTACCCCTCTCTCCTCCCCTAAAGGACCAATCACAATACTGGAGGAATGCCAGACACCCAGCATTACTACAACACAGGTTAAAGCTGCATTGTCCAAGGCCAAGAATACAACTTCCATGGGACCCAACAATATCCCTGGATGTGTTCTACAAGAACTACAAAGTGAATTGGCACCACATCTCTGTTCCCTGTTCAATTATTGCCTCAGCTCAGACTTTGTCCCTACCGAATGGCACACTGCTACAGTCATCCCACTCCATAAAGGGGGAGCAGCTACAGACCCTGGGAATTATCGCTCCATTAGCCTAAGTCTGATATGTAAGGCTATGGAGTGCATAATCATGGACCTAATTACAAGGATATAAGGAATCTCCAAACTCTAGATCCAACAGCAGTTGAATTTGTGAAAGGTAGATCATGCCTGTTCAACCTGGTTTACTTCTTTGAGTCAGTCACCAGAGCTGTGGATGAGGGTAAGGCAGTTCATACACCCTACTTCGATATGGCCAAGGCCTTTGATACCATTCCTCACTCAGGAATTATTGATAAACTCACTAAACTAGGCATCAACCCTTATATCACTAGGTGGGTTGCAAATTGGCTCACAGATAGAACCTACAGTGTAAAAGTAGCTGACTCCAAGTCAGACTGCGGACCAGTCATGAGTGTAGTCTCATGGGGATCAGTCCAGGGTCCTTTCCTGTTTGGTATCTAGTTCTCAGAAGTCCAGGCTAATGCAGAGGGACTCTGGCTGACCAAGTTCACAGATGACTGCAAGCTGGGAACCATTATTAACTCCCCAAGTGATGTAGACATCCTAGAGAAAGGCCTCACTGAGACCAATGACTGATGTCGAAACCATGGCTTTAAGCTTAATGCCAAAAAATGTGTTGTCATCCCCTTTGGGAAAAACTCAGTTCCCACTAATAACCACATCAATGGAATCCCACTGAACACTGAAGGTGTTATAAGAGATCTGGGCACACAGGTTGACAGCAACCTCTCCTCTGACCACCACATTGCCACTGTGGTCAGAAAGTCCTTCTGTGTGGCATATCTCATTACCAAGGGTTTTGCATCCAGGAAGAAAGAGGTCATCATCTCCCTCTACTCTTCACTCATTAAGCCAAACATCGAGTATAATGCCCCATTTGACATGTACATTACTAGGCACATGCAACAGCTGGAAATGCCACAAAAGTACCTCGTGAAGAGGATCCTAGGCCTTAAATACATACTAAAAACACAATGTGGTATTCCTGTAAGCAGAGAAACCAAAGTGCACTAAAAGTAAAAAACAAGTTTAATGGTAAGCACTTTCACTGTTAACAACTTCATCAGCCATCTCCATCAAAGGAAGCTATCCATTTATATTCAAAATAACCAAGCAACATAAAAAAACAATCAACTATTTAAAACATGAAACTCATTCTTAAAGTGTCAACACTTAAAACAACCATCTATATACATAGTACAAGAACACATTTCAACCATACTTTCAATGTATGAACACATATATAAAAAAATTATACATATAAAAACATGCACAAACTCAAAAACTTTATTGTTTTAAAGGTTTCTGTTTTAAAAAAGGTTTTAAAGAAACCATATAATTAATACCGGGGCGGGGGGTGATCTGCCCTAAAGAACAGAATCCATTTCTGTTCATGGGCCTCTGTCTTATTCTTAATGTCATCTCCCCTTACACTCTCAGTAACAATCTCTAGTACAAAAAACTTAAAATGATGTTGATCACTATTAGACCACACATGCTTAGTCAGAGCATTCATTTCTTTGTTATTCCAGATGTCTCTTAAATGCTCAAGCACCTGTTCTCTAAAGGAACGGTTAGTCTTCCTAATATAGTATGCACCACAGCATGTACAGAATGCATAGTACACTATGTTCTTAGTAGTGCAATCAGCATCTCTAGGTAGGATGTACAAAACTACTACAAACATGTACATATGTACACATACTGCATTTCCACCAAGGAAACGTCCCTTTCCTTTGGGAAGCTATCATATGTGGGGTCTCATCTTTCCTGTAGCAAAGCTTTCTTTTAATAGATAAATTATTTTTGAAAGCAAAACTTGGTCTTTCAGTGACAATCTTCCTTAATTCATCATTCGCATACAAAATATTCCAAGTTTCTTTTCACAATATCACAAAACAAATTGACATCCTTTGAATATGTTAAGGGGAACCTCACCTTTCTACCATTAGTGCACAGTTGTGCAGAACACTCTCTATTGGGGTTGTCTGAGAAAAATGGTCTACCCCTACCATCTCTGTCTCCGAGTACTGATTTTATACATCCATCAATTTCTTTCTGCTTATAACCTCTATCAATGAAATCTTATTTGAGTTGCTCAAAGGCTTCTTTCAACTGTGTGTCATTACTATGTAATCTCATCATCCTAATAAACTGGCCAGTAAGAACATTCCTAGCAATATGATCTAGGTGCATATTATTTCTATGCAATAACGTATTTTTCCTAATTTCCTTCCTATAGAGCCCCGTCTTAAAGGTTCCTGACCTTTGTACTTTCACATCAAGAAGTTAATCTGTTCGGTGGAATATGTATGTGTAAATATCAGAAAAGAAGTGGTACTTCCTAGGAACTGAATGAAGGATAAAAATTGTGTCTCACCCCCTCCCCCAAAACACAAAAACGTCATCGACAAATCTCTTGTACCATATTATATTATGGCTATGCACATTATTCATAATTATGTCATCTTCCCAGTTAGTCAAAACAAGGGTGGTGTAGCTTTTGGCACAAACTGTGCCCATCACTACACCAACCTTCTGTAGGTAGTAAACTCTCTCAAAAATGAACACATTGCTTTCCAATATGATCTCAACTAAACTACAAATAAGATTTGTGTAACAAGAAGATATCCAGAGGCCGAGAAATACAAAATTATTTATTAAAACAAAAAATGGTAAGCGCTTTCGCAGTCATCTGCTTCTTCAGACCATACTACAAACAAAAGGATACAAGCCTTAAATACAGCACTTAAACCAATCACAGATAAAAACAATTAAATAATTAGTGTAGTAAGCTTTTCTTCTTCAGTGCTGCTTTTAAAGAAACAGCACTATTTAAACCAGGGGGTATGTTAGCTCTGAAGTCAATAATACATCTTAGTTCTGAATATTCAGTGTTGTTTGTCAGATCACCCTCCCTTGCACTTGCATAAACAATTTGCAAAACCAAAAACTTAAAAGAATGTGAATCACCTGCTTCTTGTACATGTTTACCTAATGCATTAGTCAATTTTAAATTACGAATGTCATTTAAATGTTCCATCACCCTTTCTTTTAAAGTTCTGTTAATCTTTCAAATATAGAAACAGTCACAGGAGCAGCATTTTGCCAGGTAGACAATATTCTTAGTCAGACAATCAGCATAGAAAGAAAATTCCAGTTGACACAGTGTTGATAATAATAAGTAATGAGATGTATGAGGTTACATACAGAGAATAAGGACCTAGAGGAAGCACTAGATAAGCTTCGGGTTGATTTGTTGGACAGAGGCTATAGCACAGGTGATATAAAGAGGGCTATAACATATACAAAGAGTAGTGACTGTGTTAACACACGACCTTATTTTTCAGAAAGGTGAGAACAGTTAACAACTAAAGGTCAAGAAAATCGATTGGAGAATACTAGCAGGTTACCCTCACCTATTCTAGTGATGTAAGTAGGATATGCGACATTGTGAAAAGAAATTGGCCCATCCCACTGATGGACCCAAAGGTGTGTAAGGCAGTGGGCACACCCCCCACTTCACTTTCAAGAATAGCAAGACCCTAAAACACAGATTATGTTATAAACAAACACAGGTCCCGTTTCCCGTTTCAGGACGTAAGGGCGCATTTGCATGTAGATCATGTAGAATTTACAAATATGTATGGTCTTCAAGTGTTATAATGCACCCCAGAACACTGCATCAACTGGAATTTTCTTTCTATGCTGATTGTCTAAGAATATTGTCTACCTGGCAAAATGCTGCTCCTGTGAATGTTACTATACTGGAAAGAGTAACAGAACTTTAAAAGAAAGGGTGATGGAACATTTAAATGACATTCGTAATTTAAAATTGACTAATGCATTAGCTAAACATGTACAAGAACCAGGTGATTCATATTCTTTTAAGTTTTTGGTTTTACAAATTGTTTATGCAAGTGCAAGGGAGGGTGATCTGACAAACAACACTGAATATACAGAACTAAGATGGATTATTGACTTCAGAGATAACATGTCCTTTGGTTTAAACAGTGCTATTTCTTTAAAACCAGCACTGAAGAAGAAAAGCTTACTACACTAATTATTTAATTGGTTTTATCTGTGATTGGTTTAAGTGCTGTATTTAAGGCTTGTATCCTTTTGTTTATAGTATGGTTTGAAGAAGTGGATGACCGCGAAAGTGCTTACCATTTTTTGTTTTAATAAAGAGTTTTGTATTCCTCGGCCTCTGGATATCTTCTTGTTACATAACTTACTTTGGATTTAATCCAGGTTCCACTACACATTTTTTGGATACATACAAATAAGATTTACCTTCTCATTAGAGTAAAAACCATCTTTGCTCAAGAGTTCTCACAGGTTCTCAACCCCCCTCGTATTGGAATGATGGTAAACAATGAATTGATGTCTAAGGTTAACAAAAAAACTTCTTTATGTGCTTCAGTCCTAGTCGTAACTTGGTAAAGATCTTCCAAGAAATGTTTAGTGTCTCTCAAAACTGTATGCTGTTTATCTACAATAGGGCATAACATCTTCTCTACAAAAATGCTCAAAGGTTCAGTCACCCATCCACTGCCTGACACAGTCAGGTGCATGGGTGGGTCAACCAGACTCCTAGGTCCTTTTGGCAATCCATATATTATAAGGATGGTAGGGGACTCAACAGTAAAATATCTATATAGATCTTTTGTTATAGTCCTAGTGATCAATAAATCAAACACTAGGAATAACACTTTCTCTATAAAAGCTTGAACTACCACTTTAGTAATACTTACAAAAGTGCTCTGATCACAAAGTAAAGCTAACATACTGTTCAAATATTTCTCTTTGTCTAAAAGTACAACTCCACCTCCTTTATCTTCTGGTCAAAACTCTAAACTCCTAATCCTTTTTAATTCATTCAGTGCATCATGTTTTGCTCTACTCAAGTTAAAAAAACGTTGGTGGGGTTAATGGTCAAATGAGGTTTGAGTACAGTGCTGCTATATCCTCCTCTGATATGGATATAATGGTCTGAATTCTGAAGTGCATGATGTAGCCTTCCATACTACTGTGGACAACTGGTCCAAGTTCATATTGCTGTCTATATGCATTCCCAGTTCTTGCAACACTGGTTTCAGCATAGGGTGGGAGTTATCAATGATGCATTTATCAGGAAATTTAACTTTGCATAAGGCACAAATCATGACACATTCTATATTTATTTGTAGACCGTATGACTTTGGCACCAATCATTTGTGTGTGTAAGCCCCTCTTCTACTATAGTCACATCATTGGTAGACTCAATGACTGCAACCAATATGCATGAATCAGCAAACTTGGTAAGCTAAAGGTTGTATTTTGTAGCCTGGACTGTTCAGAAATAGAGTCAAGCATTGTAGGGCCGAGCACAGATCCTTGGGTTATACCAGTGGTGACAGCTGCAATGGTAGAGGTTGATTCACCAACTTTCATGGTATGTGGTCTGTTGGAGAAGACATTGGTTAACCATCTAGTGACATAAGTGTTAATCCCTTGCTGGTGGAATTTATCAGTGATACCTAAGTAGGGGGGGTTGTATCCAAACCCTGGGACAGATCACGATAGGCAGTATGCACTGTGTTACCTTCATGCACAGCTATCACACAGAAACAATGGGGCTGTGACAACATCACAGATTGCCTATAGCATGACTCAAAACATACGCCTAACTAACACAGTGTGATCCACACTTCAACTCACCCTCCGTATGGACTATGTTCCCATAGAAGGGTGTACATCGACATACATCCATCTGAGTGGGCTGGGGACAGCACCTGATGCATGCATGTATAGACACTGTCACAACCGTGCCCTGGCCCAGCAATCAATGAGCCTCAATCCTCACCACTAACACCAGGGAGGTCATCTCCTTGAACAGGAAAGGATAACTAATACACACAGTAAAGTACAATTTCCTTTAAGTGCACATAGAGATCACAGTCAGTCTGAGGCTGGTTGATCCCTTGCTCACCAGATCCCTAATAAGACTCCCCACTGGCACAGCTATAGGGTCCAGGTCTCAGCCTAGCTGGGTAAGCTAAAACCTCCAGTACCCTCTCTGTCCAACCAGTGCTTCGTGTCCCTGCCCAAGTAGCTGACACAACACACACACACTTTGAGAAGAGGTTATACAACCACACAAACCCTCCTGGGAAAAGGCTAGCACAGGTTCTCCAGCTGTGCCCCTCTTACTCAGACCATACGGTAGTAATTCCCACCACCACCCAGCTAATAATTATCAGCTACTAAAAGGCCCTTAAAAGGGTGTTCAATTATTACTGTGCAATATTATAATCCAATGGTAATATGACTAAGCAGTCAAAGCTTAATTTGGAGTGACTTAGACAGTAAAATCTGTAAATATGTAATGTACTTTAGAGGTTAAATTATCTCTACATAAACCAGCTACAGGTAAAGGTTTTAAAAAAATTAATTATAAATAATTAAAACACAAGACAAAACTACTACACCACAGAGATATCTAAGAGTTCAGAGATCACACAGAAACTTAAAACAATACAGTAGGAAAGATCAATTTCAAAGAAAAATACTTAGTCTAACTTTCTTCTAAGTTTAACTATTCCTAAGAGAAATCACAGTGCTATAATCCTACTTACATACATAAAGCATAAGCAGTTCTGGGTTAGATGCCCAAGATCGAAATGCTTCCTAGTCTCTCCCTCAACAATAGTTTTTAAACACTAACCAACAGCTCTCTAAGGCCCTCCCAAATTACATCATTTTGACACTTAGTCTGGAGTTCCCAGGCCACAAACTGTATTATTTAGCAAGCTAACACCTGTTCAGGCGACTACAACAATAAAATGCATTTCACATATACACTCTAGCAGAAACCAGAGCAATAAAGCACCTTCCACATGTAAATTCTGGCCCTTAACTTTAACCTTAAAACAATGGGCATGAAACCTTCATCAGACTCACTGGAGCCAACTTGTAAAATATCAAAGAGATTCATAAGATCTTTTCAACTCTAAACACACATTTGAAATGCTTGGCTTGGTTTTCCTTACAGCAGATGGCAATGTTTCAACAATCATGAAGCTCACACTTTACAGTGTTTTCTTTCATTTAAAAACACAAGCCTGTATTTTACATTTATTTATACAATTGATAGAAGTATGTATCAAATTCTATTTGACTAGGCTGGCAGCCTTCGCCCAACTTCCTCCAATCTTCACATCCCCCCCCCCCCGGGGAACTCAAGCAAGTTTCTCAAGTGACCCTTGAGAAACATCACTTGAGAGTGTCAGGTCTATCTGGGTGTACCTCATCCCATTCCCTGTCTTGAGAGCCCATCTGCATTGGCATTGCTATTCCCACTGCGGTGCTGCATTGACATATCATATGTTTGCAACCCCAGGCTCCATCTTAGCAACTCGGCATTTTGCTGACTGGCTCTGTTTAACAATGTTAGAGGGTTGTGATCTGTCATCACAGTGACTTTTCTTCCATACAGATAAGGCTGATTTTTTGTAGTGCCTACACTATGGCTAGACATTCCTTTTCTACCGCTGCATAGCATTCCTCCCTGGGTTGGAGCCTATGATTGAGATAAACCACTGGCTGCTCTTTTCCCTCTGAAGAAATCTGGCTAAGTACAGCCCCCACCCCACAGTTTGAAGCATCCATCTGCACAACAAATTCTTTGCTATAGTCTGGACTGGCTAACAACGGAGGTCCTCTCAAAGCTTCCGTAAGCTTCTGAAATGCCTGCTCACATGCTGAGGTCCACACTACCTTATCTGGCCTGTTCCTCCTTGTCAGGTCAGTGAGGGGAGCAGCTATGGTACTATAATTGGGAATGAACTTTCTGTAGTACCCTGCTGTCCCTAAGAATGCCTTCACCTGCTTTTTGGTAACAGGTGCAGGTCATGCCTGAATGGCTTATACTTTGGCAGGTTCTGGTCTTATCTTACCACTCCCCGCTCTATGTCCTATGTAGGAGACCTCTGCCATACCCACCTGACATTTGCTTGGCTTAATGGTCAACCCTGCTCTCTGTAGTCTGCCCAGCATCTCCCTAATATGCTGAAGGTGCTCTTGCCAGGAATGGCTGTAGATAGCAATATCATCCATGTAAGCAAGGGCAAACCCTCCTGCTCCTGTTAAGATGTGATCTACCAGCCTCTGGAAAATTGCTGGGGCATTCTTCATCCCAAAGGGCATCTTTGTGAACTCATACAAGACAAAAGAAGTCACAAAGGCTGACTTCTCTCTAGCACTGGGAGTCAAAGGCACCTGCCAGTAACCCTTGGTAAGATCAATGGTTGTAAGTTACTTAGCCCCACCCAGCTGCTCTAGGGCCTCATCTGTCCTAGGCATGGGGTAAGCATCTGCTTCTGTGTGACTATTTAATTTCCTGTAATCCACACAGAACCTGGTGCTGCCATCCTTCTTTGGCACCAGTACCACTGGGGAGGCCCAGGAACTGTTGGACTCCTGAATCACCCCTAGTTCCAACATCTCCTGTACCTCTTCCCTCAGAGTCTGTTTGACTCTCTCAGGCACACTATAAGAGGCCTGCCTGATAGACCTTTGTGTTCCTGTATCCACCTGGTGCTGCACCAGGTGGGTGCTCCCTGGTTTCCTGGTGAACATGCCCCCAAACTCTTGCAACACTGCATGGATTTCTCAAACCTGGGTAGGAGATAGCTGCTGGGACATTGTTACCCCTTCCACCAAGGTGTCAGCCTGAGCCTCACTGAGGAGATCAGTCACAAGATCTCTCTCAGACTCCCCCTGCAATCCACTGCAAATGCTCAGCACAAGGGCCTTCCTATCATGGTAAGGTTTCATCATGTTAACATGGTACAATTTGTGCCCCTGCCTTCTGCCTAGCAGTTCCACCATGTAGTTAACATCACTTACCTTTCTTACCAGCTTGTAGGGTCCCTCCCAAGCTGCTTGCAACTTGTTGTGTCTGACAGGAATGAGAACCATCACCTGCTGTCCTACAGCATACTCTCTAGCTCGAGCATTCCTGTCATACCACACCTTTTTCTGTTGTTGGGCATCTGCCAGGTTCTCCTGTGCCAGGCCCATGAGTTCCCTGAGCCTTGTCCTGAGATTCAGGACATATGCCACAACACTCACCTTCCCACTCATCTTTAATTAAATCTAGAGGTCCCCTCACACTATGCCCATACAGCAACTCAAAGGATGAAAAACCTGTGGATTCCTGGGGAACCTCTCTGTAAGCTAACAACAGATGGGGCAAATATTTGCCCCACTCCCTCTTAAACTGATCTGCAAATGCCCATAGCATGGACTTGATTGTAGAGTTTAACCTCTTAACAAGACCTTTAGTCTGGGGATGGTAGGGGGTGGTCTTCATGTGCTTCACCCCACAGTATTCAACAGACAAGCCAGCAGGTCTGACATAAAATTGGCACCTCTGTCAGACAATATTTCCTTTGGGAAACCTACCCTGCTGATAATCTCAAGCAAAGCAGTTGCCACCTTCTCGGCCTCAATGGAGGACAAAGCCACTGCCTCAGGGTATCGTGTAGCATAATCTACAATCACTAGGATATACATTTTCCCTGTGGAACTTGGGGTACTCAGAGGACCCACAATATCCATAGCTGCCCTCTGAAATGTCTCCTCAATCACAGGCAAAGGCATTAACGGAGCTCTCACCTTGTCTCCTGCCTTGCCTACCTTTTGGCACTGCTCACAGGTCCTGCAGTACCCTGTTACATCTCTGGAAATTCCAGGCCAATAGAAGTTTTGCATAATATGCCTTTTTGTACATTTTATGCCCATATGACCTGCAAAGGGACTATCATGGGCTATGGCTAGAAGTGCCAGACTGTAAGCTCTAGGCACTACTGACTGCTGTACTCTCTCACCTTCTAGCACTCCCTCGGGAGTCCACTCTCTGTATAGTAACCCTTTGTCCCAGTATACAGATTCCCCCTTCACTTGAGAATCAGGTGTCTCCTTAGCTACCTGCCTCAGGCCTTGCAATGTAGGGTCTGAGAGCAGAGCCTGTCTCAAGTCTCTCCTTGTAACCCTTCCCAGCTCCCCTTCCACAGGAAGTCTGGCATCCTCTGACAGTGGTGCCTCACTGTCAGCCTGGGTATTACTACTCACCTCTACCTTTACTGTTACCCTGTCCAAGGGAACATCAGTACCCACAAGCAGCTGTGGCTCACATTCAGTCTCACTGCTACAGCGTAGCTCACTTCCTGTAGTAACCACCTCAGCAGTCCTGGTTGCAAGTATGCAGTTTGTCTGGGTCTCCCCCAGGCTACCAGACCCACATGCTTGTCTCATAGCCTCACTGCATGTAACTGCATAAGTACATAGTACTGCCTCATCCAAATCCTTCCCTCTCAGGACATCTGCAGGATGGTAGTTCCATACCCCTGTTGTCTCAAGACAACCCACTGTTGGCATTTTGTCTTTCCCACTTACTGGCTCCCACACCTTTGATTCCCCACCTTGCCTCCATGGATATCTGTATGCCACATGGCCCCACTGGTTGCATTCAAAACATTTAACCCTAGCTCCTGGATGTGCACCTGGACTAGTGGCTTCCCCTGCTACTGGCGGATTCTGTTGGGGCACTCTTTGCTGCCCACCATGGGTTCCTTTACTCCCATGAGCAGTACTGGGGGGGGGTCTCTTTTCTGTGCAGGGCTGCCCTGCTTGCCAGGTATAGGTCTCCCTTCTTCCCCAACTCCTGTGAAGTAGCACACTGTCTATCAGCTAACCAGATCCTCATGTTGTCAGGCAAAGTGCTAAGGGCTTGTTCCCTTACCAAAAGGTCTGCCAGCTCTTCAAAAGTGGTGACCTGACATCCACTCACCCAGCTATGAAAATAAGTGCTCAGTTCAGCAACATATTCACATACATTTTCATCTGCCTTGCGTCTATGCTCATGAACACTCACGAGTGGTCACACTGAGCTAATCGAAGGAAGGACACTGAGGAAACTCGGAGCTATAATATATAACATTAAGTATCCTGTTTTTTGTTTATTTTGTTCTTTATTTCTTTATTTATAGCACTTTGTGTACTGTGTATTTTTCTAGCTAGTTTCACTGTGTGTGAGGTATTAACTTCAAATTGTCCACGTTTATTAAGCATCTGTTGGGTTGTTTGTTTCTGATAACTTGTTGCAGTTAAACTCTTTTTTCCAAGAGGCTCCTTTAACTGTTTAAAACTTTCATTTAAAAGCTCACTGCTGCTTTTCAGCTGTGAGAAATATTTCTGCAGTTTGTTCTAGGTAGTGGGGATATTTGTAGCATTTCCATATTCAGGCTTGTATTTGGGCCTAGTGTTTGTGGAGGCTGTGTGTCTGAGCACATATTCAGGGACATCTTGGTTTAGTCAAAGCCATCAGGCATTTCAGTGAGAGAGAATTGTTTGAGGTCTTGGCTGACTGAGGTCACCTGGACTACAGCTTAGACTAAGCACCTCATTGGTTCTTTTGAGATTTCTTTCTTAAAAGCTGTCTCAGGTTTCAACCTTCTGTTACCTAAGAAGTTCAGTTGTGAAAAAAAAAATGTATCTGCTTTTACTGTATTTGTGTTTCTTCCTACTTTATTTTGCTTTTGCATCATCTTAAAAGTACTCAGTTGTATTTATTACTGCTTGGTGTAACTCATTCTAAGCCTTTTATTTTAAGCACTTGGGCTCCAGACCAGTTGTTTTACATTAAGAAGGTTTGTGGTCTGCACTGCAGTGGCAGAACAGGTAGCTTACATCCTTCTAAGTTGGGAACTGCTGATTGAGGGATCAGTGTCTGTTATTCTAAAAGTGTATTAATTCTGGTTTAAGCCCTTGGGCTTCAGGCCAGTTATTTTACATTAAGAGGGTTCATGGTCTGCACTTTTGTGGGAGGAGAGGCTGGACTCTGCCCTTCTGAGCTGGGAATTTCTGGTTAAAGGCTTATAGTGCCTGCATATTTGAACTGCTTCTTACTGAAATTGGTACACCTTGTTTGCTGTAGCATAGACTAGATCCAGGCCTGCTGAATCTAGCTTTGTTTGTATAACTTGAGCACTAATCCAGGCATTCTTTAAAGTATTCAATTGTATTTATTACTGCTTGGTAGTAACTTGATTAAAGTGTAGCTATCATTCTAAGTCTTTTGGATTAAGCACTTGGGCTTCAGACCAGTTGTTTTACATTAGGAAGGTTTGTGACCTGCACTGTGGTGGCAGGACAGGTAGCTTACATCCTTCTAAGCTGGGAACTGCTGATTGAGGGCTCAGTGTCTGTTATTCTAAAAGTGTATTAGTTCTGGTTTAAGCACTTGGGCTTCAGGCCAGTTATTTTACATTAAGAAGGTTCGTGGTCTGCACTCTTGTGGGAGGAGAGGCTGGACTCTGCCCTTCTGAGCTGGGAATTTCTGGTTAAAGGCTTATAGTGCCTGCATATTTGGACTGTTTCTTACTGAAATTGGTACACCATGTTTGCTGTAGCATAGACTAGATCCAGGCCTGTTGAATCTAGCTTTGTTTGTATGCTTGTTGTTTGTTTGCTTGTTATTTCCCTGAAACGCTAATTCCACCTAAAACGTGGCTTTTCAGTGCTTCTGTGGATCCCTAGTGATATCTGCATTACTTACTGTACTTATTTCCTTTTTTCACTTGAAAGAAAGTTACTGTTTATCATTTTTGCATTTAAGTTACCTGTAACACATTGCATTTAAGTTACCTGGCACTTGCTCACTAAAGCAATTATATAAGTCAGCACTAAAAAATTAAAAGCACTACACCCTTACAAACTCCCCTTGAGTACCTTGTTCCCCATTGGCCCTTTTTTTCAATTATAAATGAATTCCCAATACTATTCTACCATGTCTAAAGGTCAGTTGTCAATATCCTCTCCGGTCCAGCTGGTGAATCTGGGAATCTTGAGGCAATGTTACAACTGCCTCATGTACACAGACAACCCTCTCCTCCTCCCAACAAATTCCAACACATGTGAGAGATGCAACCATATAGCCAAACTGAAGGCTAAGCTCTCTCAACTCAGTACTGGCGGAACCAGTCAGGAGGAGAAGGAAACCACACTCACTACAATTTCAGTCTCACATAGACCTACCACGACAGCAAACCAAACACATAAACACACAAAAACATACTCGGAGGCTCTAAATAAAAATCTGCCTAAGCAGCAGAGACCTCCAAAGCAGACACCCAAGCAACCGCTACCCCAAAACAAAACACGTGCAACACATAGCTCACAAAGCCAGTGTGCCGAACAGTCATAGCCCTTAAGGCTAAACAACACACCTGATACACTTGTAATAGGTGACTCTATCGTCAGGCACACTGACGTCCCGCTCACCAGGCTGAACAAGGAGAAGGTCACGCTGAGTTGCCTGTCGGGCGCTAGGATACGCCACATAACACAAGCACTCAGGTCACTCCAAGGCAAGTACAAATGTGACTCAGTCATTGTCCATGCTGGTGTGAATGACCTGAGACGTACCTCCCTGGACTACATGAAAAGAGACATAGAGGAGCTCTCTGAGCATGTAGCCCAGGCCGGTATGACCCTGACCTTGAGTAGCATCTTACCCTCACCAAGAATGATGCCACAATATGAAGACAAGACGATCAATTTCAACAATTGGCTTAAGTATTGGTGTTATTCAAAGGGGATCCAATGCCTGTCAGCCTGGGATGACATGCTCGACAAGCCATGATGCTTCACTAGGGACGGCTTGCACCTGTCACCCCTGGGCTTTCGGATATTAGCAAAGGTTCTTGCTACCCCCATAGTGCCTTTTTTAGGCAAGGCTCAAAAGACAAACCCACCTCCATAGGTATCACAAGGGATAAGAAACTAAGAGTAATGCTACTCAACGCCAGAAGTCTAAACCTCAAGATGCACGCACTCGAAACTCTCCTTAGCACGAAGAACATCGATATCTGTGCAGTAACAGAAACCTGGTTCAAGGCTCCCGAGAGCACCCCAGCACTACCAGGTTATACCTCATACCATGCTTTTCGGCCCCAAAACTTGGACTGAACCACAAAAGGAGGGAGTATCAATATTCCAAAGATACCCACATCTCCAGGTTGATGGCACAGCACAAGCATCAGAGACTATCCATGTGCAACTAACAGTGGGTAAAACTGCCTTCCAGTTTATAGCCTGCTACAGACCACCCTCCCAAACCCAGGAACCCCACTCGGCCTTCCTGAGAACACTGGAAAATATGAAGGTCTCTCCAAACACCATTATATTGGGCGACTTCAACTACCCAAACATAGACTGGGAGCATTACTCTAGCCTCCAACACCCTAGCCCAAAGGTTCCTAGAATTTATAAACTCAAATGCTATGGAACAACTTGTTACCACTCCCATAAGGGGGGAAAACATACTGGACCTGATCATCACCAACATGGGGACTCTATGCTCCAGACCAGAAGTGTATCCCTCACTGGTAAGATCAGACCATAAACTAATCTCACTGGATATTCACATCCCGACCCCACCCCCTGCCCAGAAAACCACAGTGAAAAACTTCTCTAAAGCAAACTTCACACTCCTCAAAACCGAGGCGGAATCCTTCAAAGCCCCCGGGCCTGTGGAAAATACGGCCCAGACCGCAGAATCCTTTATAAACGCATTCTATGAACACCTTCAGGAATGCATGGATCATGCAATCCCAAATAAAACCAAGACCCATTCCTCCAAAGGCAGACGTCCTGTCTGGTGGACCCCAGCCATAAACAAACTATACAATAGAAGGAGGAAGCTACTACATGATAGAGCAAAATCCCAAAAAGGGAAGGCATCTCTGATCAGTATTAGCAAAAAACTACGGGCACTCATAAAATCGTCTAAGGCCAGCTTTGAGAGAAAAATTGCACAGAACACTAAGGATATTCACAAGGCTTTCTTTAGTTATGTTAGGAACCTGGGTGGGAATTCCCAGATATGCTCAGAATTAGTCCAAAATGACAAAAAATACACCGAACCCACAGACATTGCCAACATCCTAGCTGACAGGTTCAGCACAAACCCCCCCCCCTCCCCACCAAAAGGGCAAATATCTATCCCAGCAGAGTGCTGCCCCACTGACATCTCAGATGCTCAGGTAAGAGCCGCCCTCTCCAAAGCAAAAAACACAGCATCAATGGGACCAGACGGTGTCCCGGGCTGCATCCTACATGAACTCCAAGAAGAGCTAAACCCAAACATAAAACTATTGTTCAATCTCAGCCTTACTACAGGATATGTACCCAAAGAATGGCGTACAGCAACAGTGGTCCCTCTCTACAAAGGTGGTGCCTCAATGGATCCTGGAAACTATCGCCCCATAAGCCTGACTAGCTTGGTCTGCAAAGCTATGGAAAGGATCATCATGGACCTCATAAATAAAGATATTGGGGACATACAGACACTGGATCCTACCCAGTTCGGCTTTGTTAAGGGCAGATCCTGCCTCTTAAACCTGGTCGATTTCTTTGAAACAGTCACCAAGGCCATTGATGAGGGGAAGGTGGTCCACACTGCCTACCTGGACCTCACAAAAGCCTTCGATACAATACCCCACTCGGGCATTATAGATAAGCTCACCAGCTTAAATATAACCCCCTATGTCACTAGATGGGTTGCAAACTGGCTCAAGGACAGAACCCACATGGTTAGAATTGCTGGAGCCATGTCAGACTCCAAACCAGTTACAAGTGGCATCCCACAAGGCTCAGTCCTGGGACCTCTCTTGTTCGGTATATATTTCTCGGAGGTACAGGCCAACACGGAAGGACTGTGACTGACCAAGTTCGCAGATGACTGCAAACTGGGCGCCATAATCGACTCTCCAGCCGACACAAGCATCCTCCAAAAGGACTTCATAGAAACAGACAAATGGTGCCAGAGCCATGGCCTCAAGCTAAATGCCAAAAAGTGTATAGTCATCACCTTTGGCAAAAACAAAGTGCCCACAAATTACCACATAGGTGGTAATCCATTAAGTACAGAAGAAGTAATTAGGGACCTGGGGACCCAAGTTGATGGCAATCTCTCATTTGACAACCACGTGGCCAAAGTGGTTAGAAAAACATTTTATATAGCCCACCTAATCATGAAGGGATTCACGTCTAGATCAGGGGAGGTCATTGTGCCTCTTTACTCATCCCTCATCATGCCCATAATTGAGTACAATGCCCCTTTTGGAACGTACCTTACCAGACACCTGCAGCAACTGGAAAGACCCCAAAAGTACCTCACCAAGTGGATCAAAGGGCTCAAACAAATGCCATATGCTGCCCGGTTAAAGAAACTCCAGCTCTACTCAGTGGCATACCGCCTGCTCAGAGGCGATCTTTGCCTAACATATAAAGCCATGTCAAACCCGGAATTAATGGGCATGCTGCACCTCAGAAAATCCAAATCCCATCAAGCTACGTGCTCGAGAGACTTGAACCTCAGCAATGAAATAAATAGGACATGTTGGAGGGACAGATTCATAACCCAGAGGCTTCCTTCACTCTGAAATAAAATCCCAGTCCAGGTTAGGCAGAGTCCCTCATTGACTCTCTTCAAGAGGAATCTTGATGAGTGGATGGGAGATCGTAGGTTTACCCCGGGTATCACTTCTGTGTCACTGTTAGACAGAGGCACAGTATACTAACCTCGAAAAAGGGCATAGCAAAATTAATTTAAAATGGGTGGTGAAACCCAAACACACTCTGGCTAGGCTTATAAATGCCCTAGGGCAGATAGCCTTGTATGAACCTATGAACCTATGAACCTAGGAAACGTTTTCCTATACATTTCAGGTGTTAGCTTAAAACATTCCAACAAGTGTCTTTTTACAGCAGTATAATCAAAACAGTCAGCGGCATGCATTTTTGCTAAAGAAGTTACAGCTTTACCATGGAGTAAGTGGGTCAGGAACCGTACCCAGAGCCCTTGGTCAACTTCATACTGTTTACATACCCACTCAAACATATGAATGAAGCTATCAAAATTATTCCCCTCTTTAAACTGTGGAAGAAATTTACTGACCTTTTGTGCTTCTGGGGTCTGATTACTCCCTTCCCCATTACCTCCATGACTCTGGCGAAGAGTCAGTATTTCCCTCTCATGCCTCCTCTGCCATTCATTTTCCTCAGCTTGTAGACTCCTCATTTTCTCAGCTGCTTCTAGTTCCAAATGTCTGGCCTCCAACTCAAGTCTCTTTAGCTCCAGCTGGATTTTTAAGTCCACTGCAGAAAGGTTGAGCTGTCCCTTCTCCGAGGATATTGTATCTCCACTATCAGTCTGATTGTCCTCCAGGCTGCTGTTTTCTGATGCAGCTGTAACCAAGGCTGCAATCAGGTCTGCCTTAGTCGGGCACCAGTCTCCTAGCCTGGCACATCTCCACCAGCTGGCTCCTTGTCAGCTTTCCATACTCCTCTGCTGACATGCTGCCTGCTCACCCTGACTAGCACTAAGCTAACAAAAGAAATAAAACAATTGTGATCTGAACTCTGAGTATACACTGCATGGCTGTTTTAGAGTACAAAACACTTTTAGAGATCATTGTACATAAGCTACAGGAATTTGTGTTACCCACACTACCACAGGCCAATTAGTGTTTGCCAACTAATCAACATGTGATAGGATCCCACTACAGCAAACCAATATGTGATAGGATATCCCAACCACTGCCAACAATATGTGATGACCGTACGCTGGCCCAACAATCAAGGAACCTCAATCCTCACTACTAACACCAAGGAGGTCATCTCCTAGAAGAGGAAATGATAACTAACACACACAGTAAAGTACAATTTCCCTTATGTGCACACAGAGATCACAGTCTGGGGCTGGTTGCTCCCTTGCTCACCTGGTCCCCAATAAGACTCTCCACTGGCACAGCTATAGGGTCCAGGTCTCAGCCTAGCTGGGCAAGCTAAAACCTCCTGTACCCTCTCTGTCCAACTAGTGTTTCATGTCCTTGCCCAAGTAGCTGACACAACACACACACACTTTGAGAAGAGGTTATACAACCACACAGACCCTCCTGGGAAAAGGCTGGCACAGTTTCTCCAGCTGTGCCCCTCTTACCCAGACCATACGGTAGTAATTCCTGCCACCACCCAGCTAATAATTATCAGCTATTAAAAGGCCCTTAAAAGGGTGTCCAATTATTACTGTGCAATATTATAATCCAATGGTAGTATGACCAAGCAGTCAAAGCTTAATTTGGAGTGACTTAGACAGTAAAATCTGTAAATATGTAATGTACTTTAGAGGTTAAATTATCTCTACATAAACCAGCCACAGATAAAGGTTTTAAAATATTTAATAATAAATAATTAAAACAGAAAACAATACTACTACACCACAGAGATATCTAAGAGTTCAGCGATCACACAGAAACTTAAAACAATACAGTAGGAACGATCTAATTTCAAAGAAAAATACTTAGTCTAACTTTCTTCTAAGTTTCACTATTCCTAAGAAAATATCACAGTGCTATAATCCTACTTACATACATAAAGCATAAGCAGTGCTGGGTTAGATGTCCAAGATCAAAATGCTTCCTAGTCTCTCACTCAACAATAGTTTTTAAACACTAACCAGCAGCTCTCTAAGGCCCTCCCAAATTACATCATTTTGACACTTAGTCTGGAGTTCCCAGGCCACAAACTGCATTATTTAGCAAGCTAACACCTGCTCAGGAGACTACAACAATAAAAGGCATTTCACATATACACTCTAGCAGAAATCAGAGCAATAAAGCACTTTCCATATGTAAATTCTGGCCCTTAACTTTAACCTTAAAACAATGGGCATGAAACCTTCATCCAGACTCACTGGAGCCGACTTGTAAAACATCAAAGAGATTCATAAGATCTTTTCAGCTTCTAAAGCCACATTTGAAATGCTTGGCTTGGTTTTCCTTACAGCAGATGGCAATGTTGCATCAGGGTTGGGAGGGTGACCTAATGGATAAGGTGTTTACCTTAGAAACACAAGGTGCAGGGTTTGAGTCTCACAAGGGATGATTGGCTAGGCTTAAAATGGCTCACAAGGGCACTTAGCTTAGTACTAACCTATGAATCTTGAAGTTCACATTTTACAGTGTTTTCTTTCATTTAAAAACACAAGCCTGTATTTTACATTTATTTATAAAATTGATAGAATTATGTATCAAATTCTATTTGACTAGGCTGGCAGCCTTCAACCATCATCCTCCAATCTTCACAGACACATCCTGACTTTCCTGATCTGTGAAGTAGACCAACATGTCATCATGCACCTTCTCTAATTGGACACTAGTGATATCCTGGCTATGTGCAACAAATGTATGAGTTATTGATGCTACTTCTATTTCTGTTACATCTGTCAGATGTAAATCTAGAAGAAAGCACTACAGTTGCGAGTCCACAGGACAGTTTATTCCAAATATAAAACGCAAGTAAAATTTAGTGCTTTCATCAATGCCAGTTGACTTCATCAGAATAACCCAATAAACATGAAACAAATATTTAAATAGCATAAACTTGGCAATGATTGGCTGTTACACCTCACAAGTTTAAAACTTGTTTTAAAAAGACATTTACAGAATTTTCAAACAGTACAAAAATATGAATGCTTTAAAAAAACAAAATCTCTTGCTTAGTTTAAGCATTTTGCCACAAGCAAGCATTACATTAATTTAAATTTGCAATACATCAGTCAGATGTCCTCACCCTGTGGAACATAAAAATGCCAAGGCAGTCAACAGGAGTCCACACTGAGGTATTCATTCCACGATGACAGATGTGGCCATCAACACCTATATCACCAATTGGGTGGAACAGCGGTTTATATACATGACATCTAAATATATAGAAATGTGTGAAGTGACCTATATTTTGTGACCAGTGATCAAGTGCATACATCAGGGCTGTCTGCTAGGCCATTTACTGTCCATGATTGAAATTACAGACATCAAGAATGACATGCAAATCCTGTGTCCCAACAACTGTCTGAAGGACTACAGATTGTGAACAATTATTGACTCCAGCTGTGATATTGGTATAATACAGAGAGAATCAACATGCATCAAAGATTACTGCCACAGCCATGACAACACACAAGATGAAAAAAAACATGTGGGGATTTGTTTCATTATGCAAACAAATGCAAATCAGGATCATATAGACTTCATACTCTGTCAGCAGACCAGTTGTTATGCATCCTGTGTCCTGGGATATGTGGTATGTGGAATGTCCACCAGCATGTGTCCATGGTGGCGCATACCCACTTCTATGTAACACAACTACTGAGTATGTGCAGGACATCCACATGACAAGCCATAATACCTTCATAGTTGACAGCCTTCACTACACCAATAACTGGGAACAATGCACCCTTCCTCATGTCCCTTCATACACATCTTCCAATAATGTGTAAATGAAGTGTACTACCTTTGTCAGTGTGAGCTGTCACACATCTATTTGTGCATACCTAGGTAAAAGTTTTGTTGCATAAACATTACTGTCTCACTGCACAGAAACCCCATCAAGGTGTAATACCACATGCATGTGTGATATCTGTTTTGGTGATGCACTCCTGACATACAGATCTGTTTAATGACATGGATGACATGGTTTACATTCATGACGGTGTGGATTATGTGCCATACATGAGTGTGTATATATATATATATATATATATATATATATATATATATATATATATGGGTCTATCTGAGTTCATCGACACTTTAAAATACCGACAATGGATTAACCGACACGAGAATGTCGAAAGTCACGTCACCGACGCCAGAAGATCGACGAGGCAGAAGACCGACGGAGGAAGACACCGATGCTGAGAAGCTGTGATGGGGTAAGGGTGCGAGTAAGGTAAGTGTGCGATGCTGGTGTTTAGTAGGGGTAGGGGTGGGATAAGTGAGTTAGGGTTAGGGCGCGGGTTAGGTGAGTGTGCGAGTAAGGAAAGTGTGCAATGTTGGTGTTTTGTAGGGGTAGGGGTGGGATAAGTGAGTTAGGGTTAGGGCGGGTTAGGTGAGTGCGAGTAAGGTAAGTGTGCAATGTTGGTGTTTTGTAGGGGTAGGGGTGGGATAAGTGAGTTAGGGTTAGGGCGGGTTGGGTGAGTGTGCGATAGTGACGGACCTTAGGGTAAGGGTTTGGGTCAGGGTTGTGGTTAGTTGTGTATGTATGGGTTAGTGTTTGTTTGTAAGGATTTTGGTGTGCTTGTGTTGTGTGTGTGAGTGTTGGATAGGGGATGTGTTTTGTTTGTTGGTATGTTGTGTCGGGTGTATGCGATGTCGTGTTTGTGAACTGTCGATCTTCTGGCGTCGGTTAAATGAGTTTCGTTGTTTTGGTGTCGGTTAATTCGTTTTCGGTATTTTAAAATGTCGATGAACTCAGATAGATCCATATATATATATATATATATATATATATATATATATATTTATATATATATGGATCTAGGACATTTCACCGAATGCACATTTCACCGAAACTCATATCACCGAACACAAATCACCGAAAGCACACTTTATCGAAAACACAATTCACTGAAACACATTTCATGGCTTTATCCCCACTGTAGTGCGACCCTGGAGTTAATATATATAGTAGGGGAGGTATGAGGGGCAGAGCCCCCCACATATTTCAAGTATATATCATGTTTGGATAAGAGTTGTTGTTGTGTCTTTCGGCTTTTCCCAGTTAGGGGACGCCACAGCGGAACTCCGGTCTGCTAATGATTGGTAGTTGATTTTTACGTGCCGAGTTACCAGCCCTGATGCACAACCTTCAAAGAAGGTACGCCCATTCACGTATGTCTCCACGCAGAAGACACTCTAGGTGAGAATCGAACCGGACAGCATCTTACTGTGAGGCGACAATGCTACCTCAGCACCACCACCGCAGATCATGTTTGGGTAAGAGTAATAGATTGCAATTGCAAGTATGCATGTATATAGTGTAACACATTTAAAATATGTGGGGGGCTATGCCCTCCACACACCCCCGTTGTGGGGGGCGGTGCCCCCTACACCCCCCCTACTATATATACCAACTCCAGGGTCACACTACAGTGGGGACAAGGCCATATACTATTTTCGGTGAAATATGTTTTGGTGAATTGTGTTTTCAGTGAATTTAGCTTTCAGTGAAAAGTGCACACTAATTTAACTTTCAGTGAAATGTGCATTCTGTGAAATGTCCTAGATCCATTAAAAAAAAAAAAATATATATATATATATATATATATATATATATATATATATATATATATATATATATATATCCCCTGCCATGCGCACCAGTCAACTAGCTTGTAGTGATCATAATGCCAAGTGTGTCTCCTCACACCTCCTGCATATGTTAGTGTCAGGAAAATGTGCTTGATTACACTCATAGATTTTTGACATGTCCTAATAGTTGTATAAGTGTGTTGGTGCAGAACCATCTATGCTCACTCAAAAACATATGTTGTGTCAGAGACATGGGTGGTATTATTCTGATTGTGCATGATGGTTTTACTGTTGGCCATGAGCTTGTATCTAAGTCCTACTTGTTGGAAGCCTCTGCTGACAATACATGCTTACTCAGGCAAATCAGTTTGCACAGCATCACAATATGCATCCAACCCCAGTGGTATTTAACATCCATGATACATGTCCTCTCCATTGGTCATGTCTGGATGCTTATATCCTACAGACACCGTCCACTGTTATGTCATCTTGTGTGTCAGTCACAGCGTATACATTTGTCACTGTGTAGTCCATACTGTGCCATGTAGAGAAGTGATTAGTGTTCCTGCTGCAACTGTCTTCCTTTTACATTTCCTCATGTGCGGTACATTACAATGTTTCACCTGTCGTACTTCCTGGTGTTCATCACTAAACTTAATCTGTGTGTCCCTATTCAATAAACACACTTCCCATGACTGTTTCTTATAAATGGCAGTCCATGTACCCTTACAGATCATTGACACTTGTACAGACTGCCTGGAATGGGATTCCACAATACCCAGCACTATATACACTGTCCTTTCCTGTGCCTGCAAAACGTACATTAATAAATGAAAAACTCTGATGGTCCTTGTGGCATTCCATGAAATCCCACTAGCCCAGTATGCTGCAGTGTACACATACACTGTCCTGATACATTGTCCTGTCCAGTCCCTACAAAATAATGCCACAACATATGAAAAATACACTGTCCTGACCAGTCCCTGCAACATAATACAATAATATATGAAAAATTCTGGTGGTCCTTGTGGCACTCTACACAATCCCGCTAGCCCAGTATGTTGCAGTATACACATACTCTGTCCTGTCATGATACACTGTCCTGTCCTGTCCCTGCAACATAATACATTAATATATGAAAAACTTCGGTGGCCCTTGTGGCATTCCATGCAATCCTGCTAGCTCAGTATGTTGCAGTGTACACATACACTGTCCTGTCCTGATACACTGTCCTCTCTTTGCAGCATAATACATTAATATATGAAAAACCCTGGTGGTCCTTGTGGCATTCCATGCAGTCCTGTTAGCCCAGTATGCTGCAGCATACACATACGCTGTCCTGCCTTGATACACTGTCCTGTCCCTACAACATAATACATTAATATATGAAAAACCCTGGGGGTCCTAGTGGCATTCCGTGCAATCCTGCTAGCCCAGTATGCTGCAGTGTACACATACACTATCCTGTCCCCACAACATAATACATTAATATATGAAAAACCCTGGTGGTCCTTGTGGAATTCCATACAATTCTGCTAACACAGTTTGCTATGCTGTAACTAAGCTTGCTATCTGTGTTGCTTTACACAGTTTACTGGCCACCAGAAAACTCTGCTTGCTTATGTTTGAAGGCAAGCCATGGCATGAAGATTCATTAAGTGTGACTGCTCACTGCACAAACATGTAAACTTCCTGTAGGCATCACATGAAGCCTTCACAGAGTTTATTAAATCTCATGGGCTAAATCTCATTAGTCTCATCTAAATTTGAAAACACTATTTTTTTTGCAACTATATTTATGGCATGCTTTCATTCCTTAAGTATCATGATCCTAAATTAATAGCTCAATTTTTAAAAATTAAATATGCTGAAGTTTGGAATTATCTCCTCAGCCAGAAGAAAAAAGTAAGAGATCTTGGAGAAGTAGTTCAATGGAAAAGAAAGATTCTATTACGGAAGGTGAATATGTGAATATTCAATAAATACAACAAAGCAGAAAATGATGGCATGAGGCAATTATGCATACAATTTCTATATTAATCCACGGCAGACTTTACATCTTGATCTAAAAACTGCAATATAAAATAGGAGACAGCAATTTAAAATTTGCTATAAAAGGCCAAGATTTTTCTGTGATGTTTAATGCTACATTAACTACCAGTTAAAGGCTCTATGCTATATAAAGTATCATATCAAAGATTATGTTTTAAATGCAGTGCTGTTGAGACAAAGTACAGTTACGTAAGTTGAACATTGAACTTTCCATAAGAGTAGATGTTTGAATGATCACTGCTGCAATAGCTTTAGCTATATGGGGTTATATGCTACCAAGAATATAATGGCCTGGATGACCAGCTTTTAAAGCTTTAGGGTACCTTCCACGTGCCCTAATTGTCAAGCAGCTCAAGATGAGCTGACTACATGACAACTTTGGGTGCAGAACCATTCAGAGCTTTCCTACCAGCAGAGAGAGGAAGGCTGAGCCCTAAAAGGACAATGCTAGGAATAACTAAAAAATAAATGCTGATACCCCGATATAAAAAACACACCAAAAAACAAGGGGGGTGGCAGGAGGGAGCAGCTACTGCAGCAGTAATCATTTGAGCATCTACTGTTATGGGAAGCTCAACTTGCACAACTGAACTGTGTTCTTCATGTTGATCACTGTTGCAGTAGCCTTAGCTATATGGGTAGATTGGCATATCTAGCTATAGTTGGGAAAAGGAAGGAAAAGAGTCCAGAAGCCCCTGGAGAATAGTCCTAGCAAAACTTGATCTAGACCTAGAGAAGGAATTAAGCTTACAGTGCTTTGTAAAAGTAAGTGCAGAGGACAAAGTAGCAGCTTCTAGAATACTTCTAGAATCCAACCCTTTCCAAAAAGCCATAGAGGAAGATAAGGACCTGGTAGAGTTAGCCTTGACCCTACCTGAAATAGGTTTGCAATAGTGAATATAACAAAAAGGAATAGCCTTAGACAACCATTTGGAAATAGTCTGTTTTGACACATGTGACCCCTTCTTACCTTTACAAGCAATGAAAAATTGATCCAAAGATCTGAAAGATCTAGTTCTGTCAAAATAATACCTACATTGTCTGTGGACATCCAAGGTATGGAGTATCCTTTCTCTCATTTTTAGGTTCAGGAAAGAAAATGGGGAGATGGATAATGTGAAACTCAGATACCACTTTAGGCATAAAAGAAGGATTAGTTCTAGAAGATATCCTATCCCTGTGGAAAATAAGGTAGGGTTGACTCACCATAAGAGCTTGTAACTGAGATACCTTTCTGCTGAGGTCAGAGCAATCAGTAAAACAGTTTTCTATGTTAAAATCCTCAGGTTAGCTAAATTAGCTGGTTCAAATGGAGCAAGTGTTAGCTTCTCTACCACAAAATTAAAAGGAGATGCCACTGGTCTACTTGGAGGCCTCTTATGCAAAACCCATTTCAAAAATATTTTGTCATAAGACTGACTTGAAAGAGGAGGATTCATTGACAGACATGCTGAAATGGTTGACAAATGACCCTTGACAGAGGAATAAGAAAGGGCATAGGATAGTAACTCACACAATTACTGTGAAAGCAGAGAACCACTAGCCCTGAATGGTTTTGGTTATGTTGTTGGCACCAAGTAGAAAATATTTTTCATTTGCTAATATATGATTTTCTAGTAGCAGACTTTCTTGCCTCCATTAGTACCTCCTGCACGTCCTCAGAAAACAGGTGCCTAAAAAGAATTAAGACTCTATCATTCTGGCAGTCAATTGAAGATGATTGATGCTGGGGTGTACTAAACACCCCTATTCTTGTGTGAGTAGATCCATTCTGTGAGGAAGCTTGTTGTAATTGTCCCTGGCCATTTCCAAAAGAAGGGAGAACCACTGTTGCTTGGGCCAGAAGGGAGTCATCACAATGACCTTAGGGGATTCTTTCTGAATCTTCATATGTACCCTGGATATTAGTGGAAAGAGTGGAAAGACATACAGGAACATTCCTGTCCAAAGAAAAGAAAAGGCATGTGTCTTACAGGCCTTCGTGCATGAATTCCTGTATCAAAATTTTGGCAGTTGACTGTTCAGAGAGGATACAAAGCAGTCTATACTTGAGGAACTACCCACAGATATATCAAATCTTGGAACACCCTCTGATTTAGTTTCCATTTGTGAGGGTTTGGCCTTGCAATGTTCAGCTTGTCTGCCACACAATCTTGCTCTGAAGGACTGAGATTATGCTATGACTCTATATCACAAGCTAACATATGCTAATCTGCAGAGGTTCCCCTTTGGTTCCCATTTGCTTGTTGATGTACCGCATGACTGAGGTATTGTCTGTAACCACATGAAGAGATCCCAAGGTCCAAAGATGTTTAAGAAAGACAAGTGTCTTGATCAGGGCAAGCATCTTTTTGATATTTATGTGCTTGCATCTGTCCTTGGTGTCCCACACTCCATACACTTTTATCCCTCCCAAAACTGCTCCCCAAGCAAAGTCCAAAGGATCTGTGGTGACTGACTGCACTGGAGCAGAGATAGAGAAGTGGAGACCCAGATTTAAGGATATCTGTTGTTTCCACCAAAACATTTCTCTTCTGATAATCCCCACTACTGGGGTCTGAAAAGATAAAGGATGATTGATGCTGGGACCAAAGAGATGTCATTTACCACTGTATCTTTCTCATGTGTGGTCTTGCCAGGAGTATCATGAAAATCATAAATGCCATAAGACCTAAAATTCTGAGGTATCCCCTCACAATGACAGAAGTCTGAGTGGAAAACCTTAGAAATAGATCTAGATGAAGATCAATTTTCTTTTCCTGAGGAAGAAAAGCTCTTTGAACTGATGTGTCTAGTTGACATCCCAGGAACATTGCCCTGTGTAAGGAAGTCAAGAAAGACTTTTGAATGTTCTCTTGGAATCCCAGCTTGTGCAAGAGATCTCTCACCCAAGAGAGAGACTTCTGACATTTTGAAAAAGACTCTACAAAGATAAGCAAGTTGTCTAAATATAGAAAAATGTGGATATCCTGTAGTCTACAATGAGCTATAATTGGAGCCAGACACTTTGTGAACACTCATTATGCAGTGAATAGCCCAAAGAATAAGGCAGAGAATTGACAGTGTGATCCAGACACACACAACCTTAAGAAACATCTGAAGTCTGGATGAATAGGAATGCGATGAGAAGCATCTTTTAAGTCTAGTGTTACCAGGACACTTGATAGAGGAAGAAGAGGTAACAGGTTATGAAGTACATCATTTTGAATTTGGGCACTATCACAAAGAGGTTTAAAAAAGAAAGATCTAGAACTAGTCAGCAAGCAGTTTCTTCTTTTTTGTCACTGAGAACACCCCTGAATAAAAGTCCTTCCTCACCTGGGAAGAAGGAACTGTTCTATCACTCCTTGGGACAGCATATAATGAAGAAGAGGTGAAACATAGAGTCTGATCTGCAGAATGAGGAATGACCCCTGCAAAGGAGGATTTTTTTCCTACTGCTGCCATTTGTATCCCTGTTGAATGATTTTCAGAACCCATTTGAAACAATCTGTAGTCCAAGAGAAATGTGGAGATTCAGACTTTCTGGAAGATAATGGGGGCAGGATGGGAGGGAGTCACAAGGTCATTCAGATTTGTTAGACTGTCCTTTGTTTTGGGAGGTTTGAGACTTCTTTTTGGAACCCTTGCCACTTCTTCTTAAACATCTGTTTACCTGAATTCTGTTGAGATTGTTCATTCTGTTTTTTGACAAAACTGGATGAGAAGAAAGAAAATTCCTTGGGCAATTTGTAAAAGGAAGGTTGAAAAATCGTATTTCCTGGATAAGCCTGTCCCTTTCATCACACTTTTTGATCACCTCTGCAGCAGAGGCACCAAATCCGAATTCTCTATCTAAAGGATAATTTAAAATCTCATTTGTAAATCATTTTGGAGGTTCTGAGAATGCAGTTAACCAAACCTCCTTAAAACAGTACCAGTGGCCATAGCCCTGGAAGTAGTACCAGCAGAATCATACACACACTGCAAGTGAGTAGTGACCTGGACAATGGAAGAAACTAAGTTATATAAAGCAGTTTTTTCTTTACAAGAAAAAATCTGCAGATAAAACATTCTTCATAAATTCACAATATGTCAAAACAAACTTTAAGATAGCCTGACAATTTAAAGTTCTGAAAATCAAAGTTACAGAAATATATACTCCCCCCTCCACGTTTATCAATAAATTTCCCATCCTTATTAGAAAATGTAAGATTGGAGTTAAATAGGTGCTTAGCAGCAGTGGAGTCAACTAAGACTATAGCTGCTGGGTCAGGTTTGGAAATAATATATAAATATTTAAAAAACTGAGGAACTTTATACATCCTATCTGCCTTTTAGGGACAGCTGGATATCAGGAAAAGTGCAGGCAATAAAACAGCACATCTGCTAAAGCAGACAGAACAGGAGGAATGGGTGTAGTGTCTAGGTAATCCTTCTGTAACAACTGAGGAACTGAGAAACCTCAGTGATCTCCCCTGAAAACATTGGGATATTCTAGCAATAGCCTCAGAGAAAGAGAATTCCCCACAGGAAGAATGAGAAATAGGGTTGCCAAGTTTCATTGTTGCTAAAATCAGACTTAGGCCACACTTCTTGCACCTCCCACATGCCACCCATACCCCACCCACTTTATGCCCATTTTGTGATACCATCGTCCCATCAAATGAGGGGAGCACCCTCTTTTTCCATTCATGATGCTTTTTCTCTGCAAATTTACTATGCTTTTTGTAAAAAAAGCATAGTAAATCTACAGATTTTCTTTTTTTGAAACAGAATACCAGAGTTTGTACAGTGTTTTCTGGACTACCAGACAATCAGTTTAATTTCCAGATAGTCTGGAAAAAAATTGCTAGGTGGCAACACTAATCAGAAACTGAGCTCTTTTCTGAGTCTGAATCAGAAATCTGAGGACTAAACCCTAAATCCATCCATGCATCTTCCTGTTCAGATTCAGAACCTTGAATCTCTTCAGGAAATAAGGCATCCATCTTTTTACGAGAAACTACTCTACAAGAAGGATCAATAGCCTGAACTAAACCCTGAGCCAGTCCCAAATAAACTACTCCTATCCAAAGAAATTTGAGGAGGAGTAGATATGTTTGGTTTTCTGCTTCCTTTTGACAGGAAAAAAAATGAAAGTTTTTTTTTTTCCAAAGAGAACTTATCTACCCAACAAATGAAAGCACAAACCAGCCATCAATCAACAAAAGCCTCAGAGAAGCATACTTCTCAGTGGCAGTAAAGTTCAGATGTGATTTGCACCCAGACTTGTCTTTTAGTCTGCTTATCTCAAGGTGCTTGACAGTCTGGAAAAGTGGAAGGCTCCCTGAAGATTTGGTAGCTGGCCAGCTTGGCCCTTGTATCCTTGACAAGATATGACTCATATAGTCAAGACCACTGTAGTAGTGATCGGTATAGAGAACGTTGGAAGATGTCTTTCTGGAATGTCCTAGAATAGTTCAGTTATGGCATAAGCTATTCACTTACACTTGGATGGCAGATCTGTAACATATTACCATGGAGAAAATAGTTTATGGATTTCATGATCTTCATACCACCGTAAATATAGATGTAGTTGATAGACTTTGCATACATACAAACTAGGATGAAGGAATTATTAAATAAAAAGATTTGATGCTTGAATGACATTATTGGTCAATACAATTTTGGTTGTGGCAACAGCAGTGGGGATAATACATCTTACATAAATATCATTTTTTATCCATGTAAACTTTTTTTATCTGTGGTATTTTTGATGTGCTTATTTATTTATTTATTTTTGTTCATGTTAATATAATTTATTATTTATTGCATTGTGGTTTTGTATATAAAGAAAGAGCCCCTCCATTTTTAGTAAGTGCTACTGGATCTTTTCTGTCAACCTGTGCTACCATTAACTCAGATAGATGAGCCTCAGTTTAACGTCTCATCCAGAGGATGACACTCTCAGTAGTGCCATGCCCCAGTTATACTCCCCTCCAGTGTCAGAAATCCATCGTTTGGGGAAATGGTATTATAGGTTAGGCTCCTTAATAGTCTCCTAGACTGCATACCTAGTACTTCCTTAGTTGCTTTAACTGTAGCAATGTGAATATGTAAATACCTGTCACTTTGAAAACTGATACTACATGCAATTCTGCTCTCAGTCTGTAAGTTATCCGAGATTATAATAATGTACATGTTAGACAGCAATCAAAAGCTACAATGAATTTAATACCATCCTTTCCCATGTCAAGGAAAACATGGTACTCAATGCATCACACTGTTTTTTTTTTCAAAGTATTAATCTGCCTGTTATGAATAAGTAACTTAATAGCCAAAACTAACTCCAATACTTTGTGAACAGAGCTAAATGATCTTTATACTAATAAACTTCTATTCCATAAGGTCTAACAAAAATGTAAGTGTTCCTTCATTTGTAATTTAAAACGTATAGTGAACTGCAAGATACTAATTTATTTAACACAATTGTTCCATCATCACATATTCATGCTAAACTTTTGTCTAATTAGTAGTGACTGCAAGAAATCAGTGAAATAAGACTTCTAACACAGTTTCATGTTTTTTGCATTTCTTTTATTACACAGACAACCATGTCTGCACTAATCAACACATAGACATCAATGGTTTTATGTGAGAAGTGAACACATGACCACTGTGGAAAACCTTTCGTTCTTTAGTCACAGACAAAATTGGACATTTTTTTGTTTTGTTTTTTGTTTCCTGCAACAATAGTGTATATTGTCTAATGTCGTGTCTCTTCATTTTAGTTTCTTGTAATGGAATGAATCTGCCAAGAGCATTAAAACTGAGAATGTATAAAAACCTATGATAACATTGAAAAAAATCACATACAAGCAATATACAGCTAGACTGATTTTTTTTTTTTACTTTTAATATATTATTACTATCATTATTATTATTACCTTAAAGTTTGAAGTTTTAAAAATACAGAACTCACATACACACATAAGGAAAGAAAGAGCCAAAATTCACGCACAGCCCCCACCCACCATGTCCTAGGCTTATTTCATTGGGAGGGAAACAAGGAAATAAACCAGGACTTCTAAAAATTTGTCATTTTAATTTTTTTTTTCAACACACAAATGACCACATTACAAAACAATGAATTTATTGTGTTTGAATAGTAGCTGCAAGGAAAATTTGTTTTGTAGGATATATGGAATGGACTAGTTTAAGTGTTCTATTGTGTTTTTGGTGATGATGGAATGGATTTGAGAAAAGGATTTCATTTTCTCTCTTGTGCTGCTGTTTGGAATGTGAAGGAACCCATCTATGCTTCTGGTTCATATTCCTGATAGTCATCCTATAAAAAAAGAAAGAAAGAAAATGTATAGATATTATAAAAAAAAGTCACAGATTGCACCAAAAATGTCAGAACGTCTAACAAGCATAAAAGTTGTACATTCTTTCTGTCCTTGAACTGGAGGAGCAATTAATTTATTACTCCCAGTTCCAGCATTTGCTGTGTACTTGGAGAGAAGGTTATGAGTGGTTTATTATGTACAGACATATTACACTGTCGATATGTTGTGTTTACTAGTGCTGAATCAAGAACAAACAAGAGTTTATGCTTAAACAAGCAATAAGCCAAAATTAAGACTGTTCTATAACACTACACGTGTTCTATTCCTGTTTTGGGTTTATTTGAAGGCATTCTTTGATTTATTTAGCTTTTGATCCATATATTTACTTAGATATTTTAAGTGTTTGTCATAGAAGCAAAAGGCATTTTGACTGCTATCGATAAGAGTGCTGATCTTGAGATTATTGTGTGCATCTGCTCGTGTATATGTGCGTACAAAGATTAATGTAATGTTTCTACAAAATAAGTCTGCAGATGGATCTTTATAGCAACACTGAAAAGGCAGCAATAAGAATATTTTTTTAAAGAAGAAACATCATTAAGCTATCACTTATGGCACAATCATACATTTATATAAGTGAAAACGAACCATATTGACATATTATAGCTACAAACATTATACATCACTTTCTGTCCAGTCATTGTCAAAGATTACATAGCTCATTCAAATCCTACCTTCTATTAAACCTCATTCATAGGTTCATAGGTAGGTACTAGGCTATTGGCCCTAGGGCCTATATAAGCCTAGCCAAACGATACCCTGGCTTTTGCCACCCAAGAAAATTGTTTTCTTGTACCCCTGTCAAGCAGAGCCACAGAAGTGATCCCCAGGGTGAATTTCCTATCTCCCATCCAATCATCAAGATTTTTCTTGAAGAGTGCTAATGAGGACCTTTGTTTGATATAGATAGGTAGTTTGTTCCAGAGTATGGGAAGTCTCTGGGACAGGAATCTATCCCTCCGGCATGTTCTGTTTATTGTGGTGACAAGGTATAGGTCCCTAGAGCGTGTAGCTATGTTATTCTGCATGTATTTTTCCCACAATTCCCATTTTTTTCTATGTAATTTGCTCCTACCAATTTCTAAAGACCCCATTTCCAAATGTTTTATCGTTCTTGCTATATTCACTATATCTAATGTGGTGGTTTAGACTTTGATTTTCATTTTCTAATAATTGCTCTTTTTTGGCAGCCACCAAGAACAATAAGAATATTAATAGTGATACTGGTAGAACCAAAATGCAGCACCTTCAACAAATATAGAAACAGCACCAGGTTTATAGAGAAAGTAAAACACAAGTCAGGTTACAGAAGTATATTTTCTTTCTAGGGGAGTACTACAAGCAATAAGTTAAAGACCTACTTTATCATGGATGACAAAACAAGGTTTGCTTCTAATACTCCTATTACAGCTTTTAGGGACATTATGTTATCTATGCATGTATCTACAATACTGTGGACAAAATAGTATGTAGACTACATGTTTGTGGAACTACATTTTTTTGTTCTTCACTTATCCTTTTTAGATGTAGGGGTATGTGAAGAGATGAAACAAACATGCTATACTTTGCTCCAAACATACCGTGAAAGATCTTCAGGTATAAATGTAAATACAAATGTTATTAGCGAGAAAGGTTGACATTTTGGATAGAAGGTTATTTTTTATTACTTGGAGAAATTGTGAATATATAGCCTTCAATGTGTGAAACAAGACAAAAACAGAAATTGCTTACTTACCATAATGCTGGACCTTCATTATTCCAATCCATCCAACCCGACTGTTAGGGAATCCACCATCATAGCATATCTGAGCCACTTATGTTCAGTCCTGCACTTCAGCTCCTACCTTCACCCAAAACGTACATGAGGCAGATTAGCCCCTCAGACTGAGTTTGCCTCAAAAAATAATAAGCTGCTGATGGGATAACCAAGAATAATAACTGAGAATAGGCTTCAGACATTGACTTCACCAGCTCTGTGCAGAAGCCAGGAAGAGGCATTTTGGAGGGGGGAAGGAAGGTAGGATGCCAAGATGCAAAGAGTGGTTTAATGAAGATCCAGTGTTGTGGTATTATCCCCGCTGTCCGCTCAACTACTGAGACAAAATCTGCAACTACTTATATTCCTGGATACCATCATGGTATGGATATTCTTGAGGACAGTGGAAGTAAAGGAAGATCATCTGGATATTATGGCCAGCTTGTATTGCTTGATAAATGTATGCATTGTTGGCCATGTAGCTGTAGCACAAACATCACCAACAGAGTAAATTTTGATGATGGTTATCAAACTTGCTAGTGTACAACCCTCCTCTTGCTATGAGGTGGCAGCATACACCCACTGATTTTGACTGTAAAGTTTAAAACAAAAAAGACCTGCAGTAAATCCTCTAACCAAAAGAATTAGAAGTAAATCCTCTAACCAGTCTCATGACTTAAGTATTGTATTTAGAATTCTCTCTGCCTTACACTACAGATTCTGTGGACTTTTCCACCTCTTTCTTATTTTTTCTCTCCAATAATCTCATATGTATACCTTTGCAATTTTTGAAATAAGAAAGTTCTAAACTGCATACCTTCTCCCTGGCTGTAGCACCTTTCCAACTTCAGGTCACTGATTGTTTTTCCTGGACTTCACACCTTTCTTGGCTCTACATCCCTCCCCCTTGCTCCTATTCCCATTCCACTCCTGCTGTACCTTATCCCCACCCCCAAGTCTAATTTCTGCCCTGAAGTTTACTTTACAGAGATGCTAGCAGTGGCGCCATTTTTAAAAATCTACCCCCTGCATCAGTCCTGCGGCTAGGCTGCTTGTCTTGCTTCTCGGTAAGTGCACCAATGTAGAATTGTAACGCTGTACAATTGAAACTCTTTCATTATCTGTAGCTACTTCCATTTAACATAGCTGTTCAATAGCTATACTAATATCTCTGTTCTCACCTCCGGAGTTGGAGTTTTGCTCAAAACTTGTTGCTGTAACACTGTAACGTATTTCATGTGCTCATGGCATCATTGCTGAGTGTCTGAAACTGTTTACGCCATATGCATTGGAGTGCCTTTACTTTTCAATAGAAGCTGCATATATCACTAGATTCACTGCAACAGCTGTTGTTAGCCTTGTACAACTTTTGCGACTGATGCTGTTTTTACCATATGCTTAAAAGTGTTTTTTTCTCTTCTGTAAAAGCTGCATTCAATGTTAGATTTATACCATATACTTAAAAATGTTATTTTACTCTAATAGTTGCATTTAATGCTAGATTTTACAATATGTTTAAAAGTGTTTGTGCTCTTCTCTAAAAGCTGCATTAATTGCTAGACTCATAGCGACTGCTGTAATTTAGCCTTATTTTACTTTCTGATGCTTAGCAATGTTCACTATCATCCACTAGAAGCTGTATATTACCCTAGACTCTAGCGACTACAATTTTACATTTAATATTGTCTGCATTGAAACTGCTGTTATTCTTTCATCAGAAGCTGTTTTTACATTAGATTCCGCTTATTGCATGGTTGTTTTCATGCCCTAAAAGACCTATAATACTGCCAAAGCTGTCTGCTATTAAGTTAATTTCTCAGAATTTTCACTTATAAATTCTTTACAATGTTACATTGCTAACTAAGTGATTTGCTATAGTGTTACCTCATGGGATGCTCAAATGATGGTTGATATTTTAAGTTTGTACTTGACATAGCAATCTTACTCTTTGTGTTTGGAGTTGTTCTCCTTGGACTTACGATAGAGTATACATTAATTGTGACCTATCTATATGCACTGCTGGTCTGCCTCCAACTCCTCTACCTCTCTGCTTTACATTCCTCTTCCACTACCTACCCTCTTTTCTTTCTTTTTCTCTCTTCTCCTCTCCCTACAGTATACTCTAGTACTACCTTTCCCGACCTACTCTCTCCTCTTTCAGCCCTATCCTTCAGCCTAATCCCCCCCCCATCCTTGCCCCTCATTTACTGATTTTTTTTTCTTTTCTCTCTTTTCAGCTCTTTCCATTGGGTGGTCCCGCTACTCAATTGCCATACAGGAGTGTCAACCTCTAATTGTGAAGATGTCCTTGGATAGCCTGCTCCCCAGGCTCAAACCAACACTACCTAACCAAGGGGTGTAGTCTCCCTCCTACAAAGAAACCTAAGTGTATGTACCTGTATAAATAATTTGTAGCATACTTTAGTACAATCTTTATAGACTTGAGCAGCACTCTGCCAAGGTGAGCGCGATAGCAGCCTACTGCAGTCCATTGGCATTTATTCCCCCTTTCCAAGTTCTCAAAATATTCCCCTAACTGCTTCTTTTTAAACTTATTAATGCAGATTCGAGTCTCGATGTATCTTTTACTTCCAGTGTACCACCCTCCTCTCGCCAATAGGTGGCAACATACACCCATTGATTTTGACTGTAAAGTTTAAAAAAAAGACTTGCAGTACATCCTCTATAACCAGCCTCATGACTTACGTATTGTATTTACTTTTCCACCTCTTTCTCATTTTTTCTCTCCAATAATCTGATATGTATACCTTTGCAATTTTTGAAATAAGAAAGTTCTAAACTGCATACCTTCTCCTTGGCTGTAGCACCTTTCCAACTTCAGGCCACTGATTGTTTTTTCTGGACTTCACACCTTTCTTGGCTCTTCCCACTCTGTTCGTCCTGTGGGCTCACTCCGTTCCTCTACCTTACCCCCTATTCCCACCCACCCCATTACCTGTACTTTTATATATACACTAACTCCTCCCCATCCTCTCTTCAATCCAATTCCCTATCAGCCCCAATCAAACTCCACCCACATATCAAATTTCAAAATCTCCACCTTCTCCCCAACTCCTCCCACAATGTTCTTCTCATCAACTCTCAAAATTACTCCAATACCCATACTACTCTCTCTAACCTGTCTGACCTATCTCACACAACTTCCCTACCCTTACCTCACCCCACTTACGCACTCCAAAGCATCATACAACCATCCACACTCCCCCCTCTTACTCATCCATCTTACACGAACTCTTTAATTTCAACACTTCCTACCTTTACAAACCTAAACTATTCCACCTCCTCCCCCTCTACACTCACCTCTGAACCATCATTCCAAAATATCAATACTCCCACATCAACATTACCACCCTTCCCCACCTATCTACCTCTCTCCTCCACCAAATCTCTCTCTCACTCGCCGGTGACATCCACCCCAACCCCGGACTTGCCTCCAACAGTAAAGCCACCAAACAATCCTCTCAACCCACACATCCTAAGTCTTTTTGCCTCACTACACTCAATGCCCAAAGTATAAGAAACAAAATCCCTAACCTCCATGAATAGCTCTCCCATAACCACCCTGACATAACCGCCATATCTGAAACCTGGCTCAAACCCTTCATAAAAGATAATGAAATCCTACCATCTGGTTACCAAATGATTTGCAATGACCAAGCCCACAAAAAAGGAGGTGGTATAGCTATAATTTTCCCCTCCTCCCACACCATAACCCCCTACACCAATACAATTTCAACCTTTGCCAACGCTGAAATAACAATAGGATTATTAAAAATAAACAACCACAAATCCATATGTATCACTTCCCTCTATATTCCCCCTGGTGATAACATCGCAACACTTTAAGAAATACTACGAAGACATTTTGGAAAGGTAAGAATATTGAATTGAAGCCTTTGTAAAAATTAGATATGGCTGCCAACTGAACCTTGATAGTGGAGTAACAAGAGTCAAAGTCAAACAAGGTGGCTAGAATCTGTAGGACTGAAGGAAAAGGAACTAAGAAGAAGCTCATGCCTTGATGTTCTTGCAGATTATTCTAGTTGTGTCTTTATGAGAGTTAGATAAAGAACCATTGGACATCATGAGAACTGGAGAAAACATGCAGTTAGTTTCAGTGAGGAAATGCCCAGGTTAGGCTTGCTGGACAGGTAATACAATAGATATGGAAAATAATCTATCAGCCAGGGCTGTTTCTTGATGTGAGGCCAAGGCCTGGGCAACCAAATTTGTATGGCCAAGGAGGTAATGAGGATAAATGAGGCCTTGCATAAGAATGCTTTCTGTAGGAGCTTTGTCATGGGAGGAAGAACAGGGAAGGCATAAAATAGTCCGTTGTTCAAGGAAGGAACAGAACATCCCCGGGTTTCTGTCACTGTGTAGGAATTAAGACAACATAGTTGTTGTACTTGTTATTAGTTGGAGATGTGAAGAGGTCACAGCAAGGCTGTACCAAATAGCAAATATCATCTGGGCTACTGATAAACTGAAGGACCCACTCATGAGACACCAATATGCAATGGCTTTGCCTGTTCACTGAGAGTGTGGTCTATTCTAGGAAAAGCATTTTTATCAGAAATGTCTGTGAAGACATTGCCCATTGTCATACCTTCATGGTGTCTCAACAGAGTGGGTATATTTCAGTTCCTCCTTGTTTGTTTATATAGTACACTATTAAAGCACTGTCTTTGTGGAGAGAGATCACATCTTAGATGAGAATGTCCTGTGGAGTCTGCAATGCTAGAATACCCACACTCATCTACAGGACACTGATATGAAAATGAGCAATTAGTTGAGACCACGTCCCTCAAAATGCCTCAGAGAGGTGAAAACCATCCTACTGTTACTGAGGGCAACCGTATCCACCACTGTAAATGTCATTTGATGAAAGTTGTATGTGCACATTGAGGGGTTGTAGATAATGAGACCATAGGATTCTCAAGTTCCACTGTAATACTCTCATATGAAATATGACATACGGGACTGGAATAATAGAAGCTGCCATCATATCTAATACTTGCAGGGTCAGAGAAGCTGGACATGAAGTCACATGAAGGAGCTTGGAAAAGAGGGATCAGAGAGAGAGAGAGAGGGAGAGAATTCTGCAATTCTAAAGTTTTGCAACTTTTAAGCTTGTGGCCAGATGGCATCTAATGAACTCTAGACTTCGAGAGGGTTCCATTCTGGATTTTTCAAGCTTTACAAAGATGCCCAAGGATAAACTTAGGCAGCAACTTACTTATACCTGCTAACCCTAATAGCAACCCTACATTGAACCTTAGGAAAAACCCTTCCCATAACACCACTACAATTCTGACCAAATACATTAATGGCAGGGTTAGAAGTTCATATTTTTTCTCTTCAGTTTTGGTGAGGACATTTTGTACCTCTTTCTATATGTTCAGTTTTGGTGTTTTATATGTTTCATATGCTGCAATCAACATTTTGCAGGTTGATCTTTTAGGACTTCAACTATTTAAATGTAACCTCCTATGATAGGTGGTAGTATCACAGTCTTTGTAAAAGAACACTTGAAAGCCAGAAATAGAGAAATCAGCTCAGAAATAGAAAGTTTAAAGAATAATTAAATATAATACTGACATACACAGTCAAGCATTAGCGGACCGGAGTTCCGCTGTGGCGACCCCTAACCGGGAAAAGCCGAAAGACAACAACACGACTGACATACACAGTCTATGTCCTACTCACAGCAGGGCAAGTCCATCTACCTGTCCTCACTAATGCATGCTAAACCTAACCTTGACTTTTAACCCCAGCCATAGACATTGCTAAAACTCTTTCAGTTATACTATCATTATCTGGACAAAGTAAGTCTGAATTTAGTGGCTGGATTTTGGTTAATCAATCCTAAATAGAAACTACTAGTTTCCTTTTACAATCCCTTTTTTTTTTATTCTGTGAAATTTTCATTATGTTGATTTCAAAATGCTGGCATTGGTCACCTGTTTCAATCCTTGTGTGTTTCAAGAAATCAGACTATACTAATTTTCTCATAGCACTTAACCTTCTTTCTCCAAAATGTAGAACAGTACCTGTCATAATGTGTAATAAATGAACAAAATGTAAAAAAATCCTTAACAGAAGGCAAAATTAAATTCCCTCTCCACCTCCCCAAAACAAATTTAGAAATAAATAACAAAAATATGTTGCCCAGTTACTGATCCCTTACAGGGACGTCGGGAGGCGTACGCACTGTACTGATTTCAGTACAACTTTTTTAGAAGGGGGTAGCATTTTTGAAAAAAAATGTACGTGCATATTTCTTCTCCCTTTCCTTTTTAAGGAGGTGCTGGCTCTTTAAGGAGGATACCAGCCAGTCAGAAGTGAGCTCACATCATGTCCGGCTGGCTGGCTGTGAGCGGGAACCAAAGCAAGCAAATGGAGTTGGAAGGCAAGAGCAGGATTATCGGAGATGGAAGCAAATGGAGTTGGAAGGCAAGAGCAGGATTATCGGAGTTGGAAGGCAAGAGCAGGATTATCTGAGTTGGAAAGCAATCGAAGTAAGTGCACAGTGTGTATGCAAAGGCTTTAGTGAAAGATTGCAAGTGGCTATTTGTGTGTTATTCAAGTTTATTATGTGAAGGGTATGTGAACGATCACTTATTCAAGTTTTTTGTGTGTGAACGATCGCTTATTCCAGTTTTTTGTGTGTGAACGATCGCTTATTTCAGTTTTTTGTGTGTGAACGATCGCTTATTCCAGTTTTTTGTATGTGAACAATCGCTTATTCAAGGTGTGTGTGTGTGTGTGTGTGTGTGTGTGTGTGTGTGTGTGTGTGTGTGTATGTATATATATATATATATATGTATAAAACAGATCTGTGACCCATTGCTAAGGTAAACAAGGGAATAACAACAGCGTTTTTCTTTCTTACCTGCACTTGCGTAGGTTTGTAGTAAAGGCTTAAACAGCTACACTAACAGGAGTAATATTGCTATGCACTTTATATGTAAAATGCATTTATTTATACAATGAATATGCATCAAGGAATCACGATTCTGAAAAGAATCAATAGAATACTGTCTGCAAAATGCACAGTAAATGGAACAATGAAATTAAATATAGAATAGTATTATTACAAGTTTTAAGTTGATAAAAATTATAACCTAGTCAGCTGAAAAACACACATATTGGTAATCATAATGTTTGCCCTCTTAACATCTGGTAATTTCTAAAGATGATGAGTATTCGTACCTATTCAAAAATTCTGAAAAGACACCTTTGATGACAATGTTAGCATGCTTACAGAACAAGACTGCAGGGCACCTTTCTAGAGAGTATGTGTGCTGTATTACTCATCAAACTGGAGTATATAAAAGTCCCAGTCAAATTCTTGGGTTGCCAGCTAACTTTCCTTTACAATTTTAACTTTTTACTAAATGTGACATCAGATCCTGAGCCATACACATTTTTATTTATTTATTTGTATTAGTTTACTAGAGTAGAGCACTGACTTATCTGGACAACTTACAGGCTCATATTGGAAATTAATCTGTCTCCAAGGAAACGATTTTAATGTTTCCAAAGAATGATGGATAGACACAGTTCAGATATGATAGACTTATCCATCTGAAAGTAAACCCTCTGTGGCATTTTCAGAAAGATGCAAAGTGACATACCTTAAGTCAAGGTTGTAATAATTTTCCACAGGCTGCCACTGGCTGACCAAAGCCTTAGGAATGCTGAATACTTTATTAAGATTACAGTAGTCAGTTTTAACATTATTATTGTTTTCACATAGTAAGGGTCTTACAGTGAGCAAGGCACCGCATTTGATTTGCTCCTCATTCTTAACTAAAATAATCTACATGTTATAAAAACAATGTTCATTGGTTCTTCTCTTCCTTCAGCATATCTGGTAATCTTACCTTTGTCTATGTTTTGCAAGGTTGTCTCTTGATAAAGGACTATTGGGATACAGCTCTGCCAAATGAAAATCTATTCTGAGAATGCTTTATGTTGAATTCTGATTTAAAATAGTTGACTTTCTGTTCTTGAGACTTGCAACTCCATATATAATCAGTAGAGAAGAGTTGTAGTTTCTGTAAAAGAAAGACTTCCTCCATTTATTCAGCTGGGCTGTTTTTTAAACAGTCTTTGCATGTACTGTATCTATTCCACAATAGTGAATAAGGTGAATACTCCTTAGTACAGTAATTACTGCCATATCTGTGGCCAGAGATGTGTCCTCAATGTAGGCTGTTTGAGCTGTTCAACAAAGTGGAGAGGAGGCTGTTTCCCATTGGCTCAAGCTATCTTAGAATCAATGAGGAAATAATTCCTGTAGATGGACTGTGATGGAAAAAGAACAGGAATGCATGTTTTAATCAATTTTATGTTTATCAAACAATACTTAGAGTGCTGTGAGATATAGATTATTATGTCTTTTCAAGCTTACCACAAGGGCCTTTTTAAGCCTAGCCATGCATCCCAAATCTATGACAAGTTCTGATACCCTTGATAAGTGTAAGAAGGGGCTTTGGAGATGAAACATTTACAAGCAGGGATCTGGGAGATGGACCATTTACAGGTTCATGATCTCTTTTGCTGAGGGCATTACAAGTCAATAGTGCTAGTACCACTGTCAATCAGTTCACAGGAGTTCACAGGATTGTATATATTTCGTTATTTTTATACAGTTAACATTTATGTATGTGTGTGTGTGAAAGAGAAAGAGAGTGAGTGCATGTGCATGTCTGAGTGGGCAGGGGGTTGCAGTGGGTTGCACTTTATGTGGTAGACAGTAGCAAGCTAAAATACATTATTGTGATATATGTGTGTGTGTGTATATATATATATATATATATATATATATATATATATATATATATATATATATATATATATATCTACTTTCAATTACCAAAAGCCCATATGTCAAACAGAACATTATTTTCTCAAGATGAAAATAATGAAAATGAAAATCCTGAACCATATAATTTTTCCGAGGGCAAGTAAACACTTGCCCAAAAGTACACAAAACATACTGTACTATTTGAAACCCACTTAGGTGGGGGCTACACTCCCACACCCCACATAACTATATATCTATATATATATATATATATATATATATATATATATATATATATATGTATATATATACCAAGTCTTTGATTACACTACAATGGACAAAAGGGCATAAAGGGCATATTTCTCCATGTTGGGCAAGTATTTACTTGCCCTGGGAAAAACTATGGGGTTCTCGATTTTCATTTTCATTATTTTTGTTTTGAAAATTTGAGGAAAATAACAGTCAACATTATGGGCTTTATATATATATATATATATATATATATATATATATATATATATATATATATATATATGGATTCACTTTAGAAGCTCGAAATACTGAAATATCGAAATTCAGTATTTCGTGCCCATAAAGTGGAATCATGAAAAGAATGAAAACTCAGAAGCACAAAATTGAAAACCTCGCATACCAGAGATTTTGAATTAGTGCTTCTGGTGTTTCGCTGTGGTTATGGATTCAGGTAAGTGTTTTAAGGGTTTTAGGTAGGGGCTGTGGTGTGTGTTAGTGTATTTTGTTGCTGTGATATGTGTGTGTGAGGATAATGTAGCTTGTGTGGTGGTGTTTTGTTGTGTTTTTATATATAGTGCGACCTCAGAGTTATAATATTTAAGTGGGCAGTTGTGGGGGTGCAGGTGGGCTTGCCCCCTTCTTTTATGTAGGACAGAGCTTGTGTTTGTGTGTGGGGAGGAAGGTGTGTGTTTGTTTACATTAGAAGCACTAATTCAAAATCTCCGGTATGTGAGATTTAGAATTTTGCGCTTCTGAGTATTCGTTCTTTTCAGGATTCTACTTTATGGGCTCGAAATACTGAATTTCGATATTTCAGTACTTTGAGCTTCTAAAGTGAAAATGGTGTATGTGTGTGTGTGTAAATGCCCCCCACATAATACACCTGCTGGTTATAGGTGTTCAGGCTCAAACCCTGTACCTTTGCTCCAGGGTAAGAAGAGCCTAAAGTCCCTAACCACCACCATTTCTGAACTTTGTTCAGATTTGCTTTTATAATGGTTGTGAGCTATGGTGAGAAGTGAGAACTGAAGTTGTATTTCTCCCATTGTTGTTTTTGTTGTTTGTCCAGGCTGTTTGTGCTAAGGTGTGAAGTGAGAACTAAACTTGTATTCCCTCATTATTGGCTTTGTTTGTCCAGGTTGTTTGTGCTAAGAGGTTGAGAGCTATCTAAATTATTACTATTAAGTTTGTCTTCCTATTTTTCAAACTGCTGATTTAGCATAGTGGTATGTTGCACTGACTATAGTGCATATGGTTCTGGGTTCAAAACATGCATGGTGATAATGCAGCATTTTATTCTAGCAACTTTCCAAAATTATACAAGCAATGTTTAAAATGTGTCCCTGATTTTTGGGCTTTTGCCCCCCCATTTTACAAGTAGCTGAGAGCTGCAGGGGAACTTAAGTTTAGTTTATGCTTCTGCTTGTACTGTTAATAGCACAACAGATAGTATACTTGCTTTTGATGCAGAAGGCTGGGGGTTCTTCTCCCACAGTAGTTAGATGCATTGCTGATACTGTACTGTGTTGTAAAGGGGGGTGGATGCTGTAGCCTGTTTTGGCGAAGATATCTAGTAGCAACTATGAACCTGTTATCAGTTTGCCATCCATTCCCTATTGCAATATTACTAGCGTATCATTGTTTTTAATGCAACATAGGCAATTTATTCCTCAAGGGCAACAGGCACATTATTTGTAGATGAAACCATGAAATATAAAATTGTTTGCTAGCAGCAGCCTCTTCATTAGTTACAGATTTCTCTAATGTGGAATTATGTAGATGGCTTTTACTAGTTCAGAGATTGTGCATATTTACTGATACTGGTGGACTGTAGATGTTTGAGTAGACTTTTATGATGGAAGGTGTATCAAAGAGCATGTGTATGTTTCATGTGCAAGGGGCCTATGATTTGAAAACAGCCCAAAGTTAATCTTTATCTGCCACTGGCAAAATGTATTTTCTTTGAATGTGGGTTTCAATGCTGTCTCAATGAATGTGAGTTTCAAGGGCAGAGAGGTTTTAATGCTAAGTCTAGTTTCATTGTGAGACTGCATTGCTTTGTTCAACATATATTTATTGGTGTTCGTGCTGTAAAATGCAAAATAAAACTTTTCTGGCAAATCATTTATGAATGAAGTCACTAAATGACCGACGTTAAGTTTCAGACGTCATAATCTTTAGAAAAATGCATGCTAAAGCAAGACCTGATATTCTATTAACTGTCTTAAGTTTATATAAGGTCAATTTTTAGTACTGTTTGTATGTTCCCCCAATATATTTGGCCTTGTCCAGATTTCCTGTATTAAGAGGTTGAGAGGTATGTGCAGATAAATCACTTTATAGAATTAGGAATATCCACACCTCTCAACTGTCCCAATTTTGGCTCAAAATGTTGCTCTCCCCCTAATAATCTCTCCGCAAAATAGCAATTTTGGAAGAAAACGTGGAGGGTTTACTTTTATAAATAACTGTAATGATCAGAGTTATACATTACTTTTATTTCAGAAATGCATGTAGATTCTCTAATTTTGTCAGCTGCTCAAGTTAACTGTGCTCATATTAAAATGGTGTCCCTTCTTTGACAGGTTCCCAGCTGAATTGTCTGGCAATTTTATATTTTTGCATCACATTTTTGGTCAGTTTTTCATAAAATTGCAGTTTTCTGGCAAATTAGTGGCAAATTGTTAAAGACTGAAGTTAGAAAATAATGGCAGACATTTGAGTTTCAGATTTCATACCTTTCAGAAAATTCGTACTATATCTGTTTAGAGGTTTTAGCCTACCTTTTTAAATAATTTGTAAATACTTCATTGTCATAAATAACCTGCATTCATGTTTTCTTGTTTTTAGAAATGAATAAAAATATTAAAAAAAAAAAAAAGAAAATTCGTACTAATGCAAGACCTACTACTATTCTATTATCTTTCTATGTTTATAAGAGCAATATTTAAAAAAATGTCCTTATTTTTGGGCCTTTGCCTCAGTTTTTTTATGAGTTTGTTGCTCTAGAGGTTGAGAGGTGTGTGTGTGTGTGTGTGTGTGTGTGTGTGTGTGTGTGTGTGTGTGTGTGTGTGTGTGTGAGGTAGGTAGGTAGCATACCTCTTAACTGTCCAAATTTTGCAGAATGTCCAGATTTTTGCCCCATATTTTTTGTCTGTTCCTCATACATTTTGTGATTTTCTAGAAAATCATTGAAGACTGAAGTATGAACTAAATAATGACAAACATTTGAGTTTCAGACTTCATGTCCTTTAGAAAAATTCATAATAGCACAAATCCTGTTATTCTAGCAACTTTCTCATACTAGCACAAATCTTGTTATTCTAGCAACTTTCTAAGTTCACAAGAACATTATTTAATGTCTGTCCCTGTTTATTTTAGGCTTTGTCCATATTTCTTGCACTAAGAGGTAGGTAGGGGTGTGTGTGTGTGAATGAAACACTCTAGTTAGGGGTAGCCAGGTAGTTAGTAATTTACTCAAACTCAAAACCTGTACCTTAGTTACAGAAAACAAAAGCATGAATCCTCTACCCCAACTACCATGCTGCATTTTTCAAAGAACTGACTTTCAGGTTCATTTTCAATTCAAGGACCCGAATTTGAGTGAATCTATATTATATTACTGAAGAGGCATTACAGCGAATGCCTCTTCATCGACACTAAAAGAGCAAACCGCAAATTACGAGAATGGCCGTAGCTTGGCTGGGGGGGGGGGTAGCAGTTTGAGAGCTGTGAGTACAAATTTGAAAATCCTAGCTACACCCCTGATTCCTTATATAACTAATTAAACTTTCCTTCTAACAAGTATTCTTCATTCAAACAGAAATGCAAACAATTTTTAATATTACTAATTGAGTCCCTTTCCTAGTCAACCCTTACCTGATTTTGAAGCCACATATCTATACTCAATGGCTTCATTTAGCCATACACTTTTCTACTTTAAAGAAATCACTGCTGAAAAAGAAACTACTTTTGAATATATCTATACCCATTGGCTTCATTCGCCCACCCACCTTTCTACTTTAAAGAAATAACTGCTAAAAAATAAACTACTTTGGATCTATATTAGAACACCGAACGTTCAAAATTTAGAGTGTTCTAATATCGACCCGTTTTCAGCGAACGCTGAAAATATCGAAGAAACAGAAAAACAAATTTTTTCCTAGGGAAAGAATTCGATTGTCCGTTTCTGTTGCTTCGGTATTTTCAGCACTGTGGTGGAAAGTTACAGGTCATCTTCAGGTAAGTGTGCGATTGTGTGGATGTGAGGGTTAGGGCGGGTTAGGTGAGTTAGGGTTAGGGTGTCGGTGAGGTGACTGTGCGATAGTGACGGACCTTAGGGTTAGGATTTGGGTTAAGGTAAGTGGATAGTTAGTGGTGTATGTATAGTTTAGTGTAGGGTTAGGTGTAAGAGTTTAGGTGTATGTGTGTGGATTGCTGTTTGTTTGATGTGCTTGTGTTGTGTATATGTGTTTTGGAACAGCAAATTTTTTCCCTAGGAAAAAATTCGTTGTTCTGAATGTTCGATGTTTTAAATTTTTGATTCATAGGGTTCGATATTAGAACACTCAACATTATGAATGTTCGGTGTTCTAATATGGACCCACTACTTTTGAATCTAAACAAAGCTTCAGGAGAAAAATTTAGCAATTTACACCCAGCCTCCCTAAAGATGTCCACAGGACATACAGCTAGACCTCTCACATACATCCATAATCTACCGATAAATTCTCTAAAGTCCTCATTCTATTATAAGTCCACTTCCAAAAAATCACCCTCTACAAAATACTGTAAAGACTATAGATTATTCTCAAATCTATAGCAAAGCCCCTCTACTCATCTTACAAACACACGTTAAACATTATTCTACCCCGAACCCTAACCCTGCACCTAACCTTTGACAAACACTTTCTGCAGTACTCCCACTGTTCATACAAACCACGACCTGTGGTATCAGTATTGGTATTGGTATGGTTTATTTTTTTTTTATTTTAATTCATTTTTAGTGAAAATTGATCACAGAAATAAAGCTTTTGCCTGTTTTTTGCTATTAGTTCAATGCGGGTTTAGTTTTTTTTTTTTTTGGCCCATATTTTTATGTGTCTACATTGTGTCCCTGAGGAGTCTCAACTAGAAAAATGTATGTCAGTACATCAATGTTGTCAAATGTACTGCCACAGCCAGCTATCTGAGATAAAGATGGAAGTTACTAATCTGAAATACATCTTGAAGCTACCTAAAGTGCTTTACATCCTGATGTGACTTGTGCTAAATGCTATCCAAAGGGGTCTAACTAGAGGCACTAGAAAATATTCTACAGGATCAAGCTCTTTTTCTAACTCTCTTGCTTCTACAGGTCATATTTCAGTGTGAGTCACCAGACATGCCTATAAGGCACATATGACTGAGCAATATAGAGAACTTTATGTTTGTGGGCGGATATGATTACTTTTACCCTTGGTTGTAGCTGGAAAAGGTATATGTATTGTCTGCCAACTTGACAAAAATAAATACACTTTTGCATTTCATATCCATGGCAAGTCAAAACTTACAAATGCTTGTTTTCATTTTTTATTTCATTTTACTTTTATTGACCACATCTTAAATATAATGAGCCCAGACTATTGTCCCTTTATTGGAGCATTTCAATCTTCTAATTAAGTTAAGTAACACTCAAGAACCTGCAATCTGTGAAAATACAAGGTGGCAAAAGGCATAAACACATGCCCTTACAAACAACAAGGCAGATTGTCCCTTTGCACCATGTAAACATTAATATATTATTTGCTTAATTAAGTCTAATAGAACTTATATGGAGACATATGCTGTAGACGGTCGTGTTTATTTTCTGAATTGGTCTATTTACTTCCTGAAGTAGCCCAAAACTTTCAGCTGTGCTATTCCAGATATTCGTGATGCAGTTTAAAACTAAAACATAAAAGAGGAGGTCAGCTGTGGGACCATTTGCTTCATCTAGCCATTTCAGAAACAGATAGCTTTCCATTTAATGCCAGTGAATGAAGTGCTTTTGTAGTTCCTGCTGTCTGGCTCGAATACTTGCAGTATAGCCTGACACAATATTGTCAGAAAGATCATGGGAGAATTTTCTCGAAGTCCATTGCCATGTTTGTGATGAATAACTTTCTTGTGTTTCTTTTTAACTTAGCTTCTGCTCTCTTAGATAATGGCCTCTAATTATCATTTTCTTTAAATATACCCATCACTGTATGTATACACACGTGTGTGGTTCTGTGTTTTTATATATATATATATATATATATATATATATATATATATATATATATATTACCACAACTGAGTCTGTTGATATAAATTATATTAAATAATTCCCCATCACAGCATTTTTCTAGCAAATGCACAGACTGTATGGTTATATGTGTTATTAAAGAAACCATTGAACTCGTTTGCAGTTTCCCCATGAGATTCTTCAAAACTGTCAATGAATTTCCTTAGATTTACTCTCTTAAGCTGGACAAGTTGTTGCATGTAAGGCTGACCAGTGATCCCTGGAATGGTAACACGTCACTGTTCATTCAAATGATATATCGCAGCTTAACATTATGTCATAATGTAGGCCCAAAGGTCACCTCTTTACATCGCTGTGGCACATTTATGTATTTTCCCTTTATCAAACAATCACCTATGTACACCATTATGCATATTACCCATACACACCTTCATTACCTGTCATCACCATGTACACCATCGACAGTTATACTATTCAATATGTACGACTATGTTTCTCTGTGCCAAACTGAAATGGTTATTTCTTAACCTTTTCATACATCTGCTTTTGTCCTTGATGCCAGTGTGTGTCATCACAGCCATCACTTAAGCACACTAATTTGTTTATACTTTTGTGATGGATAAGTGTTCAATTATTTGCCGTGATCCTTACACTGCCAATGCCCTCTAAACTCTTGATCTTGAGTTCTTTGACACTGAAAGTAAACCTTGGCTTAAGAAAGGCGAGCAATTGCTGCCCTCTAGTGTCATGACTGTGAATTAGAAGCATTTGTACTTTTTGAGCAGGGTAATTAAGTACGACTGTATTGCTTACCTCTCAACCTCTTAGCTCAAAAAATCTGGGCAAAGCCTGACAGAATGGGGAAACAAAGGCCCAAAAATAGGGACGGATTTTAAATATTGGTCTTATGAACTTAGAAAGTAGCTAGAATAACAGGATTCATCTTGGCATTATTGTCTGAAACACAAATGTTTATCATTATGTATTTAGTGACTTCAGTCCTCAGATCATCCCAGTGATTTGCCAGAAAATTACAAATTTTATGAGGAACAGACCAAAAATGTGAGTCAAAAATCTGGGCGTTCTGCAAAAATCTGGACAGTTGAGAGGTATGCGTGAAATGTGCAGATGACACTGTGGGTATGCCACACAATAAGAAACTATACAAATAATTTCACAGAGCCATGCCCTCGACTCAAATGCTTCAGAGAACTTTTATGTAGTATTTATTTCATAGAATTTATAAAGCTATTCAGTCCAAAGGCCATGTACTTCTAGCCACTACCCACTTCTGTCATTGTGTAGAAATTGTTTACACAAGAGCATGTCCTATGATGAGACTGGTATTTGTAGGCATTAATGAGTGTGAATTGTTATAAAAATGATGTTTAATTTCAGTAATTAAACAGTTATATGCTTACTATCTGTTGTGCCAGACATGCACACTAGTCATGTACATATATTGCATATCATTTTTCCAGCATTCCTCTCAACATGTCCCTTTGTAAGGATGCCTGCAGCCTGGCTTTCTAATCCTGTGAGATTCAGTACATCATTTACTTCCTTGCTAAACCTTGTAAATGTAAATGAAAAAGAAGGGATGAGAAGTATGGGATACTCAAGGTATAGACTAACAATATAATAGTGTTTTTCCATGTAAGCTAACAAGCTTTCTAAATAAATGACCTTTAAAAAAATTGAAACCATTTTATCAGAAGGCAATAATACTATAAGCATGAGGGTGAATCCTGAAGAAAAAGCTCAGTGGTAAGGTACATTTTAGTAAAGCATCTCTTCTGTTCTGTCTTGTTATCTGATTCTCTGCTAAACCTTTTAGTGAAAGGGCTTTAAGGCACTGAGGGATAAAGCCCTAACACGGACACAGATGACAAAATTGAATCTGGTGACCTGGTATTACATCATGTCCATATTCCAGTGTCTGTGTTTTCTTGTGATCTAGGTGTTGTACAAGATAGGGAGGTCAGGAGTGACTGGCCTGCCCATACCGGAGGAAAGGAGATAGCTCATTTTCCTTCTGTGGTGACAATTGGCAGGAGAATGGAACATATGGCCCAGGAATATATGCTTGGCACTGCTAAGCAACTTGCATGTGCTGCATCTGTGTTTGCACATGTGTGGATGTCTACACACACTTTCAACCATTCAGCAGCAGATCCTCACTTCAGCTGGTATGCATATCAGGCCACCATTCAGGGAGGTGGGTGTTATTAGGACAGCATTAGAAAAAAAACTGAGTGTTTCTTGGATGATGGCCCCACAGTGATTGTCTCTCGCTTCCCATGGGGGAAATAAATGGAGCTGATCAACAGCAGTGGAGTCACACACTGGACAGGTAAAGGGAAGAGAAAAGTAATTAAAAAAAAACTCTTTAGACTCATTAGGCAACATGATTTGTAAGAAATGTGGCACTAACTATAAGGTTTTAAAGGCCCTTTTGGAGCTGATAATTCACAAAGGAGTACTGATTGATTTTGATAAGCACATTTCAAGTACCTTTAGGAAATTTTACAACAGGTACATATAGTGTGCTTTTGTCAGCTCTAAACTTTCTTTTTTACAAATGGGCCGAGTGATTTCAGTTTATGTACACTGACAGTGTGTCCATGTATGACTGACATCAGTTTAAATATCTGCATCCCACAGTTAAACAATGCCACTTCTTCTTGTGACCTTATTAATATGACAACCCAATAACTGCATGTCTCAGTACATAGGAGTGGAAATTTTCAACCCATAATGCAATGACAGCCATTTCTCAGATAACAGTAGAATATTTCAGCATGTAATATACAGAAGGTATGGTCACTATTCCATTATTTTAAACATTTAGAATAACTACAAGAAGCAATCCTTTGTAGGATACTTAATTTTAATACACTCGTGTTCAAGGTGCAGTGTTTTCTACAGCACTCCTGTAGTTCAGTGAATTACAGTTTGTTGAACTATACTTTACTGAGTGCAGTACCTTAAAAGAAAACAAACTACCTTCTGATAATAATGTTCTGAGATGCAATAGAATCAGACTATCCCCCGGATTCATGAAGCTCGGCGCAAGGCCGGTGTAAGGCCTGCGCTGGCCGTGTGGCGTATAAATGGTGTAGTAGCGCCATATGCATATTAATGAAGGTGCGCCGCTACCACATCCACGTGCATAGGACTCGTGCGCGAGTGTATGGGGCATTACTAAGTTGCGCCCGGAGGCGTGTCAATGTCAGCTGGCGATGAGCAACCTAAACTGCTGAATATTATAGCCTGCCTGCAATAGTAATCGCACCTATCAGTGTCCGTGGATAATGAAACGTATGCAAAGCATGCAAGACAGTTCCCGGCCACACAAAATGGAGAACCAAACAGAAATGCACGCAAGATAATATGAGTTTCCGTCCATGGAACAAATGACATTTAAAATCGTGTGTCCGTAATGTACTGCACTGTCAGAAGTTATACCCAGAGGAAGTGAAGCGCATCATGTCAGCGCGCTGCCAATACACACGTCTAGCCCCATGGGTATTGTCACCAGCAGTCCCACAGTGGTAGTGATAGTACACAGCAGGGCAGTTGTGGCTATATAACAACCGTAAAGAAACCTGACAGTCCAAATTGTATACCAAACACACACAAACATATGTATATTAAAATGTGCTAAACACATGAACAGGAACGTAACCGTCACATACACATAGGATGCTATATGCGGAACCGGGATATCCAAAAGTAGAACCCATGCATGCAAATGCAATACGCAACAACCCCAGTATAGCACATAACCCGCACCCATGTCCAAATGTCCACCAAATCCAGCTACCAGCCTTGCACATCCGTACACCTGCACATAGTGAGTATTCCCCATATGTAGTAGGAAGTATCATCCTAGGCAGTGTCCAGATTGCAAATATGTATCCCACGATTGTAAACATCCCATCACAGGTACGTAAATCCAAATGTCCACGCGTTAATGTTCCGGCAAAATGTGTGAACATCCCACGTGGGATAAGTAACCTGTTGAAACCTCAGAGTTGTTTACACACCACGGTGTCCATTACTGTACACATCTGGACAAAACATGTATGTGTAGTCACGGTACTGTTCAGTTTCTACACAGACATGCAAAACATACTACGCACGATGGAACAGCTGTCCACCATGCAGGTCACCCCACTAGGGTTGCCACCTGTTCAGATGGCCAGGGTGGGACATCCCTTGTAGAAATGTGAGAATTTGCAGGATAAAACATACCCCTGGCCAGTGCAAAGGACAGAATTACACGTGTATGCCAACATAAAAGCTTATTCCATAGCATTTGAATAGCTTATGCTATCCCAAATAATAGTTATGTGTACCAGATACAAAATACCTGTATCATGCAACTAGTAAAGAAAATAAGAAATATATTATTGTCTTAAAATCACAGGACATTTGCCATGTCTTAGGTGCCGTCGCAGGACACAACTGTCCAAAGTGGGACCTCCCCTCACAAAGAGGAACAAGTGGTAACCCTACACCCCACTGAATTATCGACAGTATATATTCAACTCAATCACATACCGACACCACCTCGAAACCTATTACAGCAACAAAACCTGGACAAAGCCTAAAAGGATGGGTGGACAAATAGGGACAGATGTAATTACCGGTCTCACAAACTTCGAAATTTCACTGAATAATAGTATGTACATAAGCATGAAATGTTGTGAAGGATGTGGGGTAGTCCCCAGTATTACAGAGGTCCGTACATTTATAGTGTAACAAACCGTCTCATATGTTGACTGAAGTACTGCATACCTGTAGTTAATTCATAGTTAAGTCATGTGCAAAATAATAACCCTCGTAAGAATGAATACAGGAAATAGTCAAATGTGAATGGGAACACCACTCACCGTGGATTATGTATTGTAACCACCCCCACCCATATTATGTATTGCCAACATCATAAGCTGCTGACAGGTGCCCAAACACCTGTGTCTGTAAACACAGATAAAATGTTTAAAATGGACAAACCCTGTCCATGTGCTTTGTCTGACATTTGAACACGGTCAGGGCAGTTCCGTTCACCAGGCAGACAAGCCTAAACCCAGATCACCACATGAACACCCTGATAATTACAGACTTGTATGTGTCAGGACTATAAGCCTTGGGGTTCTGAATATCCCTGCAGTGATGAAATATGCAGTCTGGGTCCAGAGCAGTAGGGAATAGGGGATGTGTAACATGTAGTACCGCATTTTTCCCAGCAGGAGAATGGATGCCTGTGTCGTAAGTGAAGCGGTGAGGCATATGTTAATGTAGCTATGTACTATGGGTATGCATATAAATGAGTCAGAACACCAAATGTATAGTGGTTACAGCATCCGTCCAACGTGAATGCTGTCCTGGTTCAACTACGACTACAGCACATATAATGTTAAAGTGTAATGAATGCGTCTGTACTGTCCAGATATTTAAATATGTAAAGGTGAACGTGTGTTTCGCATATGTACGTTAACCGGATTAGAGATATTTTACTGGTACTGTCACAAGTAATAAAGCCCACGTAAGCACAAAGACTTAGTAAACATATGTAACCCACAATAAGGATATGCATGTGCGCCTGTGCGTAACCCACAATAAGGAAATGCAAGTGCGCCTGTGCATGTGTAATCCGCTCACAGCATAGCAAATGAATGCTAGTTTCTACACGTAATGTCTATATATGGATATATACATTTGTGTATAGATATATATATCCACAGACTTAAACTAAATAAATATATGAAATAAAGAATGTACAGATATATATATATATATATATATATATATATATATATATATATATATATATATATATATATATATATACACAGATATAGATATATATATATATATATATATATATATATATATATATATATATATATATACATATGCTCAAACACATACAACATCAATTGATATATACCTAACAAACATGTAAACAAATGTCCTCGTAGATATAACACATGTACATAAATAGGTTACACCATAGCTAGTATGGATACACATAACAGACATGCAATTAAGGTAAATACACTGCTGCTCCCAAAACTACTGCCCGGAAAGTATCAGTGTGCCAGATCTGTAAGTTCTACTCTTTAAACATGGATATAGGTGTCCTTTGCAGGACTCCAAAAATAGTGAATCTATAAATGCACAGCCCTGTAATGATTGCTGCAAAGAAGTGTCATCCGCAACTACAATATAGCTGTACATGCAACAGTAGCTTCTGCAAGTGTAATAACACATGGGTTGACAGAATGTAAGACATATGTACCGACATGCGGAGAGTGGATAGTGCTTAGAAGTGTCGTCATAATTTATTATCGCTCACATTAAATATGTGTTATGACTACTGTGGAGGGGTGTCATGTCTGGGAATCATGGGTATGCAATAATGGGCCTAGGTGCCTAGGTGTTGGTTGGCACAGATTTATGAGGTCCGCCCCATGGGAGTGATTAATATACCTATGTGGGTATAGCAGATGCCTCTAACTTCCTAAAATGAAGAACCCATCTACCGGATATCGTGTAAACTATTGGGGGAAGATGTAGGGAGTTATATTAGTGTCGTATAAGCGATTATCATGGACGTACATGCGTACGAATAAGATGGTAACCATACCTCTCAATCAGAATAAGACATCTGGACAAAGGCATTGTAAAATAAGTACAAATAGGGAACATCTCCAATATTCCGCTTACAAAGTCAGAACGTGGATAGAATAATGGATCAGTCAATAGTATGAATGTTGTGAGGGTTATTAATTGTAAATAACAAATGTCTGTCATTATTGTCTAACCCCACAGTCCCAAATGACTTCCCACTAAATTACCAGAAAGGCATTGCACAATATTATTAAAAAAGGAACAAAATCAGACATCTAAGTTAGGGACATTTACCCAAAATGTGTACAGTTGAGAGGTATGAAGGTAACCCTGACCTAAATAAATGTACAGAACTAGTGCGATTAGGTGGACAGGTGTGAAGAAACACGTGATGACAAATGACAAAACATGTATAAGTCAAAAGCATGTACCTCGACAAATCTGGATGAATACTAATGCCCTGTGATAGTCAATGTGGAAGGTTAATAGAAACAACATAAATGTGTCCCTCAGGGTGCTATGCAGTGTGCCCGAGACAATGTTCAGTCTCCCACACACGCATGTGAGTTCTGCCACTGACGGAAAGCGCAAATACCGGCGAACACATAAGATAGATGATAGCAGAATATGTTTTGATCAGCTGCTGTTGGCTTTTGTGAGGAACACAACACTCTGGGTGGATGTGTCCTACAAAAGGAATGTAATGGCATCTGGCCTGTGATTTCTCCATATATTGTGTGTAGTGGTGTAATAAAATGACATATCTTGTATCAGAAACAGATACATGTTATAGGAAACAGTATCATCGACTATACCACTACAAGACAAATCTGAAGGTATGAAAAGTGCTGAAGTAGTCAGTTTAGTAATGACCGCAGGTATGTGTGGACTTGTCAAATGTCACAGCTGTACATATAGTCCCGATAGGGCTGTTACCTCTACAAATGATGAAAGTGGGAGGTGCTCTGTATAAATGACAGATGTAGCAGGTCAAAACATACCTACAGCCATGCCTACTCCACAAATAGACATATTAGCACACATCAAAGCTTAGGCCAGGATTCAGGAAGCTTTGGTTGGCGTACGAGTAGAGTAAGAGTAGAGCAAGGCAAGATGCCCGCCGAGCTATTCAGCAATATCCTGTAGGGGCGTGTAACACAGCCCCTCAAACAAACGTTGCACGGACAATGTTAGGATATGCAAATTACCCCATTTGTAGGTGAAAGCTATGCAAATGATGTAAAATATGCGATACATGAAACAGTAAGCTGTCCATGCAAGAGTAGAGGTATGTGCAGAAATGTACACGGATGTTAACCGAGTAACGTTCTGCAAGTAGCTAAACGGAGCAATGTCATCTGCAAATAAAGGATGGCTTAGTTGAAGAAGCATGCCAATGGCCAAATATAACGCCAGTGGCATGTATTCCCATCGGAAATTAATAAAACTCTAGTTGTCCTCCCCCGATCTCTGAGTACGCGCTGTGCATACAAAACAAGACAAATATGTAAAATATACATACAAATTGTAATGTCAGTTAAAAGTTATTGCGTCATGCAGGGGAATGGCAAGATGAAGACAACATGGCTACTGAGTAGTGGTTGCTATGTGTGGAAGCACACACTCAGAGATGTAACCAAGCATTAGTAGGCAATCCTATGCAATTGAGGCTGAGGATAGTGAAGCACAAGTTGTCATGCCATATGGGCCAAGCCCCTACAGTGTAAGAGTAGGTGAAGGGGACTATCAGCATAGAAGATAGGTGACATCATGAGTGTGTATGTATAAAACACTGTAATCTTATTGGAGCAGTGTGTCACATGTCTGCTGTCACTGAATCATCAGTGGAAGAGGCGTGTTATGAATTATCCTAGGTAAAGTCAGTAAACTGACGGTGTACGCCATGGATATCACTGAAGTTCCTTGCAAACCTGGTGAAGTGTGTTTGCGCCCGTGCAAGCCTGTAAGCCCGAGTAAGCATGTGTGCATGTGTGTCAGCCTGTGTGCGCAACTTGAAGAACAAGTAAGCTACTGTAAGATTGTTAAAGCCTGTGTAATGTTATGTAAGCCAGTGTAAGTGTTTGTACGCATGTATAAGCCTGTGTGCGCACGTGGAAGCGGATATGCACTTCACTGTGCTCCTATGCGCAGCGCCGCTCACTGTGGACACAAACAGTGAAAAGGAAGGTAAACAAATAGCAGTAAGTTAACCAAGGAGAACTACCACAGCTAGCAGGTGGAAACAATCAGACTGAGTATATTACACAGCCAGTACAGTAGCCCAGCACAGCACGTACAACTCTACAAACAGTAGTCCACCATGTTATTCTCAGACACACTGCAACACTGTAGTATAGTAAGAGAAGTGCAAACTGTAAAAGACTAACTGAGACAAGATAATGTTAGGGGCTGCCATTGCTATTATACGTCAACATATGCAACATGTGGAGGGTTGTGCCAATGTGAATGCCGCTCAGCATCACACAGCGAGTAAACGCAGAGGAGTGTGCAGGCACAGGGTAAACTACCAGGGGCTACATGAGCTGGAGATAGTAGAGCTCTATAGAGTGGACAGAGACCACCTGTATAAGATTGTGGATCTCTGCAGGCCATGTCTCACACACAGACCCAACAGAGGGAAACCTATCCCACTGGAAACCAAGGTATGTGTTGCCCTAAGGATACCAGCAACAGGTACCTTCCAGAGATCAACTGGTGATATGATGTGGATTTTACAAACATCAGCATCCAGGGTACTGCACCTGGTCATGAATGCCATGTCAGCACATGTCAGTGATGATGTATATATCCCCAATTCCCGTAAGATATTGGGCAGCAATATGTGTCGTTTCCACACAATAGTGGAATACCCTAAGTACTGTGTGCAATACACTGCACGCACATATGCATCAAAGCACCAGCCAGTGAGTGTGGCAGGGCCTACATCATCCACAAGGGCTTCCCCTCCATGAAGTGGCGGTTTGTGTGTGATGGCCAGCCCGTAATAATGAATGTGTGTGCTGGATGCCCTGGAAGCTGCAATGCTTCTGATATGTGGCATCTGACGCAGCTGTACAAAACATTTGGCAATGGGGTCAACCCTCATGGTCACCTAGTGGGGGATGCCGGATGTGCAGTCAACTGTGGCTGATGACACACATCAGAAATGCACACACACATGAACAGGAATGCCATAATGAGGCACACACACATACAGAAACCTTACTCTAGCATGTGTATATGTCGCCAAGACACAGTTCTGGTGCCTGGACACATCTGGTGGAGCATTACTGCACTTGTCAACTACATGTATCAGAACTGTCTGTGGCCTAGGTCATCTGTGTCACACACACACACACACACACACACACACACACATGACAGTTTATATACATAGTGTGAGTGACTGTTCATGTATGTGTAATACTGCAGAACAGTTCAAACACAGCAAAGTATGTCAATAATGGACATTCATCATAGTTGTACAACCACCTTGGAGGATATGCATGCAGAACTCTCATTGCATATGTGATACAGTGATGTACTGCACAATACCATTGTAAATGCAAATATCAAATGACAAATGACATAGCACATATCTATATGTACACATTGTTACCCATTATACATATTGGGGTGTAATACCTATGTGTTACTGTTGGTAAAGTATGTGTAGTAAATGTGGATAACTGACTCTGTTTAGCCTTATAGGTGTACAGCATGGGTTGGATAACACGTATCTGTCTGTATGATACCTTTGTGTAGACTAACTGTGTCATGTGCAGAATGCATTCTAGGCCACAGTATGAATTCCTAGATGTGGACAGGAATATCCCTATTGTCTTTGCTTGTAACTAACATGGCTACATGTCAAACAGTAATGGTCCCAGCAATGTGTGGCAGTCAATACCAGTGTGAACTGGTATAGTATAGTACATGTAGGATCCACATGCTACTGTGTGTCCTACATGTGTGGGACAGTTGTGAAGATATCATATAACAATTGGTAATTCAGACTGTTGAGGTCGTGTCTACTACCATAATGCAAAACTATGACAGATAGTAACAGTATCATCCACAGCACCATGTAAAACCATAGCAATCACACATGTGTAGACAAGTACAACAACATGTGTAGTATAATGCATACTGGCCACCAATGGAAACTATGGCGTGTTAACAGTGTGAAATACAGGGCATGTCACCATTCCAATGTGTCCACTATACATGTAGATGCAGACAGTGTACCCTCACCATGTTCACATATAGATACATGTGAATCTGTACTACACACATCTCACACGTACTGCACACTCTGTAACACATGCTGCCAATACTACACACGTCAGTCAAATGGCACATGGATGGATAATACATCTTCAGAATTAACAGTGCTGTACACTATACTACACTGATTATCATAGCTGGAATGTATCATGCCTGCTTACATACACCTAGAAGGAAATCACACTTTGTGTTAACAACATTGTAACATTATTACAGTGCTATGAAGCCACCCTGTGCATCAGCACCATGTTAGTCCGTACCTGCATCAATGTTACACATTACAAGAGGTGGCACAGGTGTCATCATATACAGTTTCTTTTCCAGAGCCTGTCAGTGAACCAGCCAATCAACATGTATGCATTTGTGTGTGTGTGAGGGACAAGAGGTTTTGCATGGCCCAATGTTGATGCAATGTGTGTGTTATGTGTTATCCCTAGCTGTTTGTTTTATGTGTGTCTCTGCATGTACACTGTTTCAGCATGTGTCAGCCATATACTGGAGGTTGTGGGACAGTCCCAGACTGTACCTGCCAGGCTGTACAGGTCGCCATTCCTGGCCATGGACACCCCTCCATGCATTCAACCATAGTCCAGTCCTGCACCTGGTAATGTATACACATACATACATAGGATCTGTATCACAACCTGTGGATAAACGGGTGTCAGTAATGTTAACCTGATTTGCATAGTATTGCCATGTAATACATAGGTATATAAGCCATAGTCATCCTCCAAAGTAATAACCTCTGCTGACTGCTGCTGAGATGTGCAAATGACCGTTTAAAGGTGCTGTACTATCATTGTTTTCAATGTCCCTGGTAATACCCAGCAACAAAATAACTGGTCACTACACAACTATAACCCAAGATCACTACAGCACCCAGTATGTGCACTATCACAGAGCCATAGCACATTCAGATACATCCAAGGTGAACATGTACAGACAATGCAGCACATTCAATAGTGCTAATATCCACATACATATTACAAAGATATATATATATACACACACACACACACACACACACACACACACACACACACACACACACACACACACTTGGAAGGGCCCGGAGTTGAACATACACCTACCTACTCTAACACACTACAGCATTACGCATTTACAGAACGCGCTACCGAGATTACTGAACACAGCACTCCCAGAGGCATACTTCTAGGTGGGTGACATCATCCGGAAAGGCAAAGACGCCGATAGGGAATTATGTGTTTTGAGGCATCTAAAAGCATTACTGTGTCCCCAGGCAGCTGGAAACACACACACACACACACACACACACACACACACACACACACACACACTTGGAAGGGCCGGGAGTTGAACATACACCTACCTACTCTAACACACTACAGCATTACGCATTTACAGAACACGCTACTGAGATTACTGAACACAGCACTCCCAGAGGCATACTTCTAGGTGGGTGACATCATCCACAAAGGCAAAGACGCCGATAGGGAATGTATGTGTTTTGAGGCATCTAAAAGCATTACTGTGTCCCCAGGCAGCTGGAAACACACACACACACACACACACACACACACACACACACACACACACACACACTTGGAAGGGCCGGGAGTTGAACATACACCTACCTACTCTAACACACTACAGCATTACACATTTACAGAACATGCTACCGAGATTACTGAACACAGCACTCCCAGAGGCATACTTCTAGGTGGGTGACATCATCCGCAAAGGCAAAGACGCCGATAGGGAATGTATGTGTTTTGAGGCATCTAAAAGCATTACTGTGTCCCCAGGCAGCTGGAAACACACACACACACACACACAACACACATACACACACTTGGAAGGGCTGGGAGTTGAACATACACCTACCTACTCTAACACACTACAGCATTATGCATTTACAGAACGCGCTACCGAGATTACTGAACACAGCACTCCCAGAGGCATACTTCTAGGTGGGTGACATCATCCACAAAGGCAAAGACGCCGATAGGGAATGTATGTGTTTTGAGGCATCTAAAAGCATTACTGTGTCCCCAGGCAGCTGGAAACACACACACACACACACACACACACACACACACACACACACACACACTTGGAAGGGCCGGGAGTTGAACATACGCCTACCTACTCTAACACACTACAGCATTACGCATTTACAGAACGCGCTACTGAGATTACTAAACACAGCACTCCCAGAGGCATACTTCTAGGTGGGTGACATCATCCACAAAGGCAAAGACGCCGATAGGGAATGTATGTGTTTTGAGGCATCTAAAAGCATTACTGTGTCCCCAGGCAGCTGGAAACACACACACACACACACACACACACACACACACACACACACACACACACACACACACACACACACACTTGGAAGGGCCCAGAGTTGAACATACACCTACCTACTCTAACACACTACAGCATTACGCATTTACAGAATGCGCTACCGAGATTACTGAACACAGCACTCCCAGAGGCATACTTCTAGGTGGGTGACATCATCCGCAAAGGCAAAGATGCCGATAGGGAATGTTTAGAGAGTGAGCGGTCTGAAAGCGTATTACCGTCCCAGGGTAGACGTACACAAACACGGCAGTGCTGTCATCGGGCCAACTAAATATCTACGGAGCACAACAACACTAAATAGATACGGGATGTGCCACAGACAGTACACCCTTCGGGAGAGCAACCAGTGTGTTCAATGTAGGCATCCATCATGACATTGAAATTGGACATCTGGTGCCTGGATGACCACCATGGCTATACAGGATGTCAATGGCCATGCCCACATACTTAGTATCACACGTCTGTTTGGAATGTACTGTGTGTCCATCTACACAATGGCGTACTGGGCATGCTCACACACTTAGCAGTTGCAAAGGGCCATCTTGCATGCACACGGAGTCTAATCACGGAAGGGCGCAGTGTGGAATGTACTGTGTGTCCATCTACACAACGGCATACTGGGCATGCTCACACACTTAGCAGTTGCAAAGGGCCATCTTGCATGCACATGGAGTCTAATCGCGGAAGGGTGCAGTGTGGAATGTACTGTGTGTCCATCTACACAACGGCGTACTGGGCATGCTCACACACTTAGCATTTGCAAAGGGCCATCTTGCATGCACACGGACTCTACTCACGGAAGGGCGCAGTGTGGAATGTACTGTGTGTACTGGGCATGCTCACACACTTAGCAGTTGCAAAGGGCCATCTTGCATGTAGATGGAGTGTACACACAGAAGGGCACAGTAAGGTATAACTGCCCTCATGCAAAGGGCGGTCACACATGCAGTGACCTGTACACACACAGCTGCCATCACAGCTGTCACAGGTGCAGGTCACACACGTACACACTGCAGTGTACACTGTAGCTGTCAAGTCCCACAACACCATGTGACACATGACCACTGGGCTGTACAGTGGTGTACACCAGCTGTGCAGAGTGCACATGTACCAACAGGGATCCAACAGGTGTTATGCATTGCAATGATACCAGTATACATGAACAGGTCGGCTCAAGACATACCATGGCCCTTACACAGCTGTGACACCTGCCTGTTGCTGTACACCAATGAACACATGTCTGGGTATGTCATACATGTGATTGTGTGGATGTGTGCATGGACTGCACACACAACACATACATACATAGCTTTTGATGTACCTCGTGCATAACACTGGCCTAATCAATGCTACACACGCGAATTGAAGGTGGGCCCATGTCTGTTGAATGCTCACACTACAGGGGGTAGCAGTGTTGACCAGGACACAAACCCTTGTACCGGTCGCCTGTGACACCCGTGATATCATACCGCAGTCCATGTGTTATGTATGTCAACACACATGTCCAACAATAGCAACGCATACAAACATGGCAACAGGAGACACATGTGACATCTGTACTGTGCATGCAGCAAACATGCATGTGCAGTGGCCGGTGTCCGTAACATAGTTGCACCTACCTACGACATGCAGACGCAATGCAGACCCATCATTGACGTCTGTATACGGTGACATACAAACAGCACGTATGGAGGGATGTGTGTACATAACGTGGTGAACCACCTCTCTAGATGTATGTGTGCAGGGGGTGGCTCACAGTTGTGTCACACACCATCCTATCATGCCATGTGCAAACAGTACGCTATGTCGCTGTTACGTGATGGTGCTGACATAATGCATACACAGCGGTCAGGTGTTAACAACTATATGTCACATGGCACCTGTAACACCTACATCTTCCCGTGTGCATATAGCAGCACATTTGCCAGATATAGCATTGGTACACATAATGCACTCAATACCGCTGCATGTCCATCAAACGTGTCATCATATGGCAGGTGTATCATTCCCAGCACTGCCATGTGTGTCCGAATGTGTGACCAGGGATGCCACATATCGTGGGGAATATGTCCCAGTTGCTACACATCCCTGTACACCATTGTAGAGATCTGTACATACGTCAGTGTGGGAAGCATGACGTTCGCCGGTGAGGTGCATCACACACGTCGGCTGTCCGTATACACATGTGTGGTCACCACAGTGTGTGTGTCTGTATGTATGTCTGGTGCTTGGTGTGAGTGTGTATGCTGATATACGGTGGGAAATGATCACTAGCCCCACGTGGTGACTAACCTGTAATGGTGATGCATTGCACAACCCTGTTGATGCCATAGGTCCCAGCCATACTGGCTACCTGTGCATGTCCCTTCTCTGTGACATGTCGTGTGGGTGCATAGTACTGTGAGGGTGATGCCCACACAGGCAAGGGTCCCCAGCTGTGCACTATGGGGTGTGTGTTATAGTGGTGTACACCCCGTGAATGTGGCCATGTTCCCGTACTGGTACAGGGTCCAACTGCTGCACAGTGTGGCCTCCAGCTACCAAGTGACACCTCACATCATCATTGGCCAGGCCGCTGTGTACAAACCCTGCACCATGTCACCATACCTGTAATGTGTCCTACTATGTATGTCACGTCTCTGTCCAGTGTAGACTGTGGCACCGACCACATGCGTCAGGTGCAGTATATGTGCGGACATCTGTGTCATGTTGGTGTGTCCAACAGTCAGGTTGAGGGTACATGTAGCATGCTGATATTGCCAGACGTGCCTGTGTGTAATCCACAGTTACACGTGGGGGACTGCAAACACTGCTACCTGTAGGCACATGCAAGTACACCATAGGAGGGAACCAGGGTATCACAACCAACATGGTGCTACAGATGTAACCGAGACACATACCATGAACACATCACAATGCATGCTGCACCTGCACTACATGGTATGACTGGTGCATGTCAACAGTACACAACCTATGTCACATACACAACTTAGTATTCACACACAACCACTGCAACATACACATCCCTTACTATGCATACACAGGTATTACATACACCTCTCACTATGCTGTCCACCCTGTGCATCAGAATATTTGTGCATAACCCTGTACCGATGGTGTGGATGACAGGGATGCGGCACAGGCTTCATCATATGCACAGGGTGATATCTTTGCCAGGGGCATAGGCTGCACCAATGGATAACATCATGTGTGTGTGTAAGGGCCGGTGAGTTGACTGGACATGTCTGTGCAGAATGCCTGTGGATGTTGTGGAGCCCTACAGTTGTGTTTGCTGTGTGCGTGTATGTGTGTACACAGTTCTGCCATTTGTGATGCCTACACGGGGTATAATTGACAGCCCCAGATTGTACAATGCAGGTTGTACAGCTCACTGTGTCCATCCACGGCCACGTGACCTGTGCCTGCCTGGGGTTGCACGGGCACTACCAGGTGGAGGTACAGAGTGGCTACTGTCTGATGACACATGTCCGCTGGAACCGTGTCCGTGCTGAGACCATCCAGGGCCACGTCCATGTGGCCTGCTGTGTCCTGGTGTTGACAGCACAGCACCAGCTGCACTGCTACTGCTACCGGCACTATGGGAGCGGGCATGTGAGGTGGCACGCTCACGTCGACCTACACTAGGTGGTGTTGCTGGCCTACATCCACGTGGCCTATGCCTCACTCCTACCAGGTGTTCCAGCACAGACAGCTCCCGCTCACGGATTGCCATGCCTCGGTCAAGGATTCCATCCATTTCACCTAGTCGCCTATCCAGAACATTAGCAATCTGCTGTTGAGCATTTGCCAATGCCTGGATGTTGTCATTTAGGGTATGGATAGCAGTCCTCTGCAGCCTCTGCCCTTCTCTGTTCTGCCGTTCAGCACATGCCTGTGCTGCCATTACAGTCTGGAATATGTGTCTGGTGATACCAGCTGCTACGCTCTGTCCTGCAGGTGCATGTCTGCCAGAGGTCCTCCTACGAGCAGCACCGGCCACATGCCTGTGTGGTGCATCTGCAGTCATTACACTGACACCATGGTGTGTAGACACACCTTCTGTAGCCACCACACATTCCTGTTCCACGCCAACAGACGCTGACTGTCCTTCCTCTATGGCCACCGGTGATGCGATATGTGTTGGCAGCAGAACTGTGTGCGGGGAAGAGGGGGGCATAGCTGGGATGGTAACCATTGGCACAGATTCAGCCCCTGACAACCCTGCCTGTACCTCATGCATATGTTCATCACCGCTAGTATCTGTGGGGACACTAACATCAGATGGACCGCAGGAGGGTAACGCACCTACATCACCTGTGAATGCAAAGAAATACTGTAAAGTACAATAGACACAGACACAGACACACACACACACAGACACACACAGACACACCATGCATGTGATTTGTCAGATGGCATGCAGCATGCCTGCGATACAGCAGAGGGCATGCAGCTCAGACATTAATAGTGTTAGTAAGCATACCTCCCTAGGGTGCACACTACAGCAAGCAGGTGTCATATCAGTAGCCATGCAGTTCACACATTCATGGTAGTATGCATGCATCCCCGTGATACACCATGTGGCTCAGAACAGGATAACAGTACACATGGCTGATGTGACCTTGACATGTAATCTGCTGATATGTGCATTAACATGCATACATGTATGACACAATGGTGTCCTGACACATGTACAGCAACATAATGGGCTTCACATTGCAGTGTTGTGTGTATGCCCTACAGATAGAATGCATGTTTAGCAAATGTGCATGAGCATGGGAGGGTAGTGTGAGCCGTCTACATTGCTATACAGTGTGAAGTACAGACACTGTGCCATTGCATGACAACATGAGGCATGTATGTTGCTGTAGAATGCATAATATGTACACATTGCATAGCCATAACTGCAACACAGTCATGATGTTCGACATATCATATATGGTAGACTTTAGTGACACCTCCAGTAGCTGTGCACAGGCTTTTAGGTTGTCCAGTGTACCACATCAACTGTATAATCGGTCAACTAAGACTATAATTGGACCATGTGTGGACAATGTGCAACAGGGTGTATACACATCCCAAGTACTGTGTGGCTACATGTCTCTGGCCATCCCCCATGGCCATGTGTGCACATGTGTTGGCCAATTGTGTGTGATGGGCATCTTCTCCACATGTCTGTGTGGTCCCATATGACATACACCCATACATGTCAGATATGTCACAATCCACAGGGCTATGCAGACAACGGGTTGCATGTTGGTATGTGGGGTATAGGTCATGCGATAGTGTGACAATATTGCAGACAGAACACTACATGTCTGGGACATGTCAGGTGGCACATCACAATGTGTGCACCCAATGCAGGGGCATATGACACAATGGTGACACTTGTGGGCTGCCCATATCACAGCTCACTGTGTGGTACTGTGTGCATACCACACATGTTGTTCCAATGCATACTACATATGCCTCCATTGTAGAACACCTCCACCGTTGTATGCACAGCTGACCACACATGTCGTATTGACAAGTACTGTGGTTTCAAGTCTGTGTATCATTACGTTTGTATATATTGCACATGGGTGGCGTGTGTGAATGCATGGTGGTGCGACCTGCATATCGTGACTGGAACAAACATCAGGTGTGCAAGTGTTAACTGGCCACATGGCAAATAGATCTACACTGTAACATGCCTGATACTGATGACAGTCTCACCTGCAATGGACCCATGTCTGTGCGGCACGCCAGAGGTACTTGTATAGGGGTGACACACCAGTATGAACATTATCCATGACTGCATGACAGCCACAGGTTGCACTGTGCATGTGAACACATTCACCTGTGTAATAGCATATAGTATGCACATGTGTGCATACACAACGTAGCATACTGTAGTATGCAGCATGTGTGTCCACATACCTGGCATATGTTGTTACTTTACATAATGTACAGTGACACGTGCAACTACATGGGATATAATAGCCATATGTGCATTACTGACTTACCAGGCAACTCCAGGCTCATTGGTTGGGAGACACCCACCTCCACGATGGCAGCTAGTGTTTCTGGATGCTATTCCCTGGGTGTCCCCAGACTGGCCAGTAGCTCCTCGGTGTGTATGAGTGGGGGCTGGGTTGGTGGCCCACCACCTGTTCCACCTTGTTCCCTGGCGATTGCAGTGGCATGCTGTTTTGCATGTCGTATCAGGTCCGTGCAGTGTCTACGCACCTGCTGGTAGGTGCAGTTATGGCCACCCACATCATTCACCCTCCTGCGTAGATCCTGCCACAGGTCATCCCACTGCTGGGCATGCTGTGGCACATGGCTGAACAACAAGTCATAGTTGTCATGGAGCTGTGGGATGAGGACATCATCCTCCTGGCGGGTGTATGCTGGGAGGCGTGTATGGGGCATTATCTGTAAAACATAATTTTATTTATTTATTTATTTATTTATTTAAATTTGTTGACCGGGAGTGTCCAACTGGACGTGGTTCCATTTTCAGCGGAGGCCCGGGGAGAAAAGCTCCACAGTAAAATAAACAGACAGTAGTTACATTGGATTACATAGTGATTAACAATTTAACATAGAAATTACTTACAACATATTTACAGATGAAGAACATAGTGCATCAGTAGACAACTAGAATCTTTATCTGTGAAGTACATAACAGGCATTAACAAATGTAACAATGAGAAGTTCCTGCTGTATAATAAGTACTAGGCTTATGAGCATCTGAGCTTGCTATCATCAAGGTAGTTAGTGGAGGTGAAAGAAAGGTAGTAGTTGGATGGAGTGGATGATATTAGAGTGGAAGTTGCAAGGGCATAGCCAGCATGTTTTTAGGTGCGCTTTTAATAAAGTTTTGAAGTTGGTGCATGATGGTATGGAGGTAATTGTGGGTGGGAGTGAGTTCCATAATTTGGCTATGGCGCAAGAGAATAGTGCTTCACCAGCAGAGTTATTGGCTTTAGTCATCTGCAATTGATTTTTGTTGCTGGATCTTAGTGGTCTGGTGGTGCGATAGGGTTGGAGTAGATTCTGGAGGGATGGGACATTTAGTGGATGGTTTACTAGTTTGTAGGTGAGTGAGAGTTGATACCACTGAAGGAGGTGAGGGAGTTCAAGCCAGCCCAGTTCAGCAAGTGAGAGACAGTGGTGACTACGGTAGGATGCCCCTGTGGTGAATTTTGCGATTTTGTTGTAGCAGGTCTCTAGCTTGTTTAGATCACATTGCCTTAGGTTGGTATATACTGGAGAGGCATAAAGTAGGGTGGAGATAAGGTGGGAATTTGCTATTGAAATCTTTGCTGTTTTGGTGAGAAATTGTTTATTTCTGTATAATGCCCCCAGTTTTTTGTGGACTTTTTTATGGTCATGGATATGTGAATGTCAAATTTTAGTTTATTGTCTATTTCCACTCCTAGCAATTTGGTGTGTTCAGTTGGGTATATAGTGGTGTTGTCTTTTGCTGTGATGTTAAAGTGAGAGTTGTTTTGAGTATGTTTGGTGGGTTGGAAGATGAGTAGTTTAGTTTTGTTTGGGTTGAGTATTAATTGGGCATTGGATAACCATGTTTCAACAGAGGAAAAGGCTTCCTGTGTGCCTTTTTGGAGTTTGGGTAGGGACTGGGCTGAGCAGATGATGGTAGAGTCATCTGCGTATTGGATGAGTGTGCCATGTTTGGTGGCAGAGGCTAGATTACTGGTGTAAACAGAGAAAGTAGGGGTCCAAGGATGGATCCTTGGGGAACCCCTATGGAGACAGGTAGTTGGGGAGATATGTCATTCTGCCATACAACGGATTGTTGGCGGTCAGACAGGTAACTCTGAAACCAGTTGGTGACTGATTGTGAGAAGGATAGGTTATTGAGGACAGAGATAAGTTGTTTGTGGGGGACCATGTCAAATGCTTTAGATAGGTCTAGGAAAGTAGCAGAGGAGAGATAGCCATTGTTTTATGCTGAAGGATAGTGTTAGTAAAGGAGAGTAAGGCAGTGGTGGTGCTATGGTTTGGTCGGAAACCATGCTGAGTACTGGAAAGGAGGTTGTTAGTAAGGAGGTAGTGTGAGACCTGAGAGTGTATGCATCTCTCTAGTATTTTGGAGAGTGGAGAGAGAATAGCTATGGGGCGGTAATTGGTTAGTTCTGCAGAGGGTCCGCCTTTGTGGAGGGGAATTATATGTGAGACTTTCCACAATGTGGGAACGTAACTTTCTGACAGAGATCGGTTAATCAAGATGGATACTGGGTAGGCCAGAGCATCAGCTGCGATTTGTAGGTATTCACTTGGGAGGTTGTCTTCTGCTAATTTGGTGGGTTTAAGTTTAGTTAAGAGTTTTTATGTTGGAGGTAGGTACAGGAGAAAAAGAGAAGGCAGTGGGGAGATTACTAGTTGAAGGTGTGGGTTGGAGGGAGGGGTTGTGTTGTTTAGCTAGTGATAGTATGGTCTTCGTGAAGTGTGTAGTGAATGAGGTAGCAATATTTTCTGAGGAGTGAGGGATGCTAGGAGGAGGCGTACTGACTTTACCTGGGTGGAGGATGGAGTTTATGGAGGACCAGAAATGTTTGGGGCTGTGTTGTGAGGAGTCTAGGGCAGACTGGTAGTATTGGAATTTGTCCCGTTTTATTAGCTTTTTGACTCTATTGCGTAGTTCTAGGAATTTCTGTCTAGCTGCGGGGGTTTTGGTTTTGCGCCAGTGCTCCCAGGCTTTATCCCTGTTTTTCATTTCTGACTTAGTGGTTTTCTGTAGCCATGGGGAGGCTTGGGGAGCCATGGGGAGCCATGGGGAGGGTTGTAATGATGGTGACAGGTGACAGTTTCAGAGATGTACAGAGATACTGCTGCACATACATTTCTATGACATCTACTGCATCTGCACAGTTATCTTTGCAAAGCATCATGACACTGACACGACTGACGTGTTTGTGTCACACATGTCACACCCATTATCCATTGGATATCATCACCATATATGTGTGTCACCTCATTATAGTGTTCATACTCCATGTAAATGCTGTCTTGCTGTGGGCATGTCTATTTGCTTGCACTTGTGTTCTTACCTATCTGCACATGCCTCGATGTGGCAACAGTACTACTGTTGACTGGATGCTGTGCATATGTCACATATCAACACAGACACAGCCGTAATGGACTTGAGCAGTGACAATGCACACATACGCATGGACACCTGTACATGCATGTGTTTTGCCATGTACATCTACACAGCACTGTACAACTGTTCAACATCCTGACACGGATCGCCTGTATTACACATGTGATAGACATGGGACAATGGATAGTCAGACGACATTCGCAGGGATGGTCATCAACCATAGCATGTGCGGGCACAGTTTCCACGCTGTTACAGACGGCCATTGTGCCACCGCAAGCTGCATCAGTGCCACATTACTGATCCAGTCAGTTGATAGTACATCTACCATGCGGCCATCACACCATGTATGACTGGGATGACATCTGCAGCTTTGATGGACAGGGTTGTATGGTATGGAGGGAGTATGTCACATATATGGCACAGGGATCTGTCCAGCCTGTGGCAATCCTAGTATTAGGATGGTGGCTGTCCATGACATATGTCATATAGATCAGGATATGGACATGTAGCATGTCCATCATCATGGTGTAGCAAATGTCCTTCTGCAAGGTGGACAGCATGCTGCATAGTGGAGGTGTGGATTGTGAAGGCTAGTATCGCACATCCATGCATAGCCATTACCCCTTACAGGTGGTATGTGATCCAATATTGGTCACCACAGTGCTGTATTTGCCTGGCCAGTGATCTCCGTGCTCATGGATGGCACCCTGACATGACATGGGTACCTCATATGACTACCTAAGGGACCTGGAGACATCACCATGTCGGGGGGTGCACTGCACAGCACCATCCCTTACACAGTGTCCATAATGTTGACCACAGCCTAAGTAGTAGTTTATGGGTACAGGGATGTTCACCTAGCGGTGACACTGCTGGTATCATCCATCAGACTGTGCACATATGTCACACACCTCACCCACACAGCCCATTCTGTATGTTGTTCACAACACTGACACAGCTAAATTGATAGGTCATGGCCATTCACAGCCATTCACAGCCTTACATACACAGATGCCTAACATTTGTCTGTGTGGTATGGGCTACAATGAGGGTGAGGTACAACACATTAACCCTGTTCTACTGTATCTGGCACTGATGTGCTGTGCACATGTCACTCTTGCACCTTTTGTAGTTGTGAGTCTGTCAACAGGCCACTGGTGGAACACTCCTGTGACATGCAAAGGTATTTGTAATCAAATATCCATGCTATCTTGTACATCTGTACTGCTAACATCTACAGTGCTAATGGTTCATAGACATGCACACCATACTCAGCAGGGTTATAGTGCGGTGCCACCCTAAATGACTGTCATCACCACTTGTGGGTTGATATTATCCAACACCCTATCTGTATTGTATGGTCATGCTAGGCACTTGTTCAGAACATGTGAGCATGTCATGAGCTACTGATTACTATAGCGCCCATCCCATACCACTTCCCACAGGTACACTGGCTGTCCTACACTTTCCAGCTTGCTTAAGGTACGACAACTGTTGTACACATGTAACGCACATATCCTGTGGGACATGGTTGTATATACAGGCATGTCCAACTGTCACGTACCAGTGCTACTGCCTGTCTATATGAGGGATAATGTCGTACATGTGGCAATAGAGCAATTGTCTCATGTACACATTCAATGCTCACCTACCAACATATGGCACTACAGCCTGTGGGGGATGCACGTCTGCAGCCGTGCTGGGCCCATAGCTCTCAGGTGTACCTCATTACGGGGAACGTACCTCATTTGGGGTTCTAAAAGGTGCATGTTCCTCAAGGTTCCACATTGGAAGGGTCTGTCACACATTCATTGTTGTACATAGTTTACCTGCTAGCCATGGCTAAATAGATGAGAATCATATCAAGTCATTGGAATATCTGTTTTATATGCAAGACCAGCCTATTTTAGCCATCATATGCCCTTCCTAGTTGACGCTGTTAGTAAGCCAGTTGTAAGTGTTCCACGTTTCGCCCATTTGTCAAACGGTATGAGAGCTAATGTTCCTCATTTTGGGGACAGGAGGCTGGCAGCTATGGCTGGGGGTAATGCTGTCGCCAACCCTGACTGCACCTGACAGTCATTTGGGGATGTGTAACATTCGCAACACACCCCACCCATCACATAGTTTCACATGATCTACACCACTGGCCACACCTACGAGGACAACCTGTGCAGTACGTCTCCATACTCACTGTAGGCACCAGAGGTAGCCCCCATCATGGAAGACAACATCACCAGCTTATAGCCCACAGACTCATGTGTGCCCACCACATACAGCCAATAGTGAGTTATAACATTCACAACACACCAGTCATAGCTGACTCTGTAGGGTGTCACACTGCAGTTCCACACAGCAGGCTACACAAGGCGTTAGTCGCTTACATCTTGCTGTCGGGTAACTGCTTCTGCAACATAACCTATGTACCCATGCCACACCTCACCAGGTACGATATGTCTGTCATTCGCCATGTTAGTGTCACTGCCCTGTGATGCCACTTCACAGACTACGTGTGCAGGGACATGCAATAGCTCACCAGTCTTATAGCCCTGAGGGTGTGGGCATAGCCCTGGGGTGCATTTTGCATTCTTCCCGACACGATGCCACTGTACAATGACCGACTGTGTCACTTCAACAGTTGACTATGCTCCTATTGTCATTCCACAGGCATGTGGTATCTGTCCACTATGAATGTCCTGGTCAAACACAATGCTGTGGCACAGATGACTTGCACCTGTCGGCCCTGGGAGTACAGCTGACATGTAAGGCTCTTGCTGCTTCTATACTGCCTGTCTTGCACAGTTTCCAATAACTGTCACTGGCAGGGTGGTAACTGGCATGCGCGACATGGGGTCATATGACACATTGCTTGCATCTTCCTCTGTGACACACACAGGCAAGGCACACCTTATAATGCACCACTCAAACATCTCTGCAGTGACTGGGACCTGCCTCTAGGCTCTTTAGAGCACACCTGCAATGACAGGTTATAGACAGACCATACCTTTCAGACACATACCTGGACCGGCACACCCACAGCTGAGGGGTTCCCATATCCCACTATGTTTTGCACGCATCATGGCAAGTTGCTTAGCACAATGCATCAGAGGTGCTCCACGTGCAACTAACTGTGTCCGGGACCGCTATACACATTGTAACAAGCGACAGAGTCAACATCATACCGCACGGGTAACATAACTTCTATGGTGGTATAGTGGACAGTGGGCCTCAGCTACTACTGATGTGTGACTGACACTACCCCACACTTCACTGGGATAGCCACTCATGTACCAAAACATCCATGAGTCATACCCTCCACTCTGCTGGATCAACCCATACACACCACCTCCAAGACCTACATTACCCTTGGCATGAACACTACCACCATGTGACTGGTGTTACACACCTGGGGTTATCCCCTCATTGGTGGATTCCGAACATATGCTAATCTACCTTGTTAGCCACATCCCGGCAACACACCCATCACAGCATACACAATACATGTGTACTACAACACCTACTACACACGTCTGCTGACAGCGGTTGTTAACATCATGACACCCGTGCAGATGGACAATGCACATACAAATGCTGACACATACCCCAGTGCACTTAATTAGCTTGTACACAACTGCATGGATCATGCTATTCCACACAGAGCCATGATGGTACACTCCAGATAACAGACGCCACTCTGGTGGTCATGTTCCACGGACATATGATGTACAACAACAGGTGTAGGCTGTTGCACAGTGGTGTACATTCCCATGTGTGGTGTGGCTCACTGGTCAGCCGTGGTGGGGCCACTGGGTCCCTAATCACATACTCCAAGACTAGCTACGTAAACATGACTGCCACACATTCCGGGGTGTACCACCAGGCATTATGGTGGTATGTCAGTATTCGATGGCAACACCCACATCTGCTGTCACATACAACAGTCACTCAGGAACATTGCAGACCCAGATATTGTTGGCAACATGCTGGAGGATGAATTCAATGCTGACAGTA